>NC_089786.1:18543839-18553839 GCF_040412425.1 Macrobrachium rosenbergii
AATGTTCTCTTTCGTCCTCTTATTTGGTTTTATTTCATGTTATTACGCTCGGGCGTGTGATCACTTACAAAATGTCTGACTCAGACGCAAGTACATCACAATCAATTGTGTGTCATAGGTTGACGAACTTCAATGCAGGCATTACAAATTTTAAAGGCTTAGTTGACGGAAAGTTGACTCAGAATGTTGAAACATTCATTGAATCAGTAAATAATTATCTGAATTCTAAGAAAATTACGGATGGCGCCGAAGCTTTAACAGAGGCAAAAGCATTTTAGACTTAGACAAAGGGGATATTGGAGAACGAGCACACAGTTTCGGGTTCAGAAAGTGTAAATCTTGGAAAGACCTTCAGGAATTTTTACGTGCATCTTATGGCGGGGATCGACCGAGAATGCGTTGTTCGGAATTTGCAAGCGCTTATCAGAACTAGGAAAGGTAATGATTCATTAATCACGTACAGTGCTCGCTTATTTGATGCAGTAGGTGAGATAAAGAAAACTATGAAAAACTCTCCATGGGTAAATGGAAATAATATCTCCTTAGATAATTTTGAAAAATTGTTACACTTTTGCCTGCCTTTTGACGACGGTTCCGGATGTGGTTGTAGATGGTTTTGATAAAAGAATTGATCAGAATACAGATGAATCCTTTTGTTTGCTCAGATTAATAAAAATTTATCAAAATGTCCGACGCTGGACAGTAGTTTTGTGAAGGGAGGTGCTAAGATTTCAGCAGCGGTTTCTGAAACCACAGAATAATGCTAGTACTTCACATCTATGAAATGATGCAGGAGTGAAGTCGTGTGCACGGGTGGAATCGAAGAAAACCTCAGAGAGATCAGTCACAACGATTCGTTGTTTTAACTGTGATAAGGTGGGACATTGTAAATCAAATTGCAGAGTGAGATATTGTTCAGCTTACAAATCTTCAGATCATGGGTGGAAATTTTGCCCAGCCACAAAAGAATAGAGATTATTCAGGGAAAGCACGGGGTGGTTTTACTAGATATGACAGAAGAATTCCTCATGGTGTAAGTTCTAGGTACACAAATGAACATCAAAATTTTCACAGGATAAGTTCGAAGACGGACACAGGATAATGAGCAATCAGGTCTTAGAGTCACCAGAACATAGGCTGATTGTACATGGTTTTTCAAATGGCATTGAAATTTCTATCTTCATTGATTCTAGCAGCTCAGTTAACCTGATAGGCGCTGATTTTTTCCACTGAAGTTTCCAGTGTAAATTAGTCCTACTAATGAGACAGTGTGTGATGTACAGGCGAGAAGATTGAATATCTTAGGTTGTCATCTCTTACGCTTTGTATCGGTGAAAAGACGATAGTAGAACCATTTTTGGTCATAGAAGGATTAGCCTTAGGTGAAAATGGTTTTGCTAGGACACCCTTCTTGTATGCGACATAATATCAACATTCTTACTGGAATTAAGGGATTACAATAGGTGAGTCAGGTTGTTTTGTTCCATATAGAAACATGGAAAAAAGGTTGTGGGAAACCTAAGACACAGACTGCGACATGTGTAACACATTCATTAGAGAATGAAGACATTCCTGCAAAAGTTTTTCAAAGGATTTTTGTTAGAGGATATTGAATTGCAACCATGAGTTCCTACATTATTAAAGTGTCGATGAAAGAGAAGAATTTACCTTCTCAAGTATGCGTTGTTGAAGGAACCGAGAAATTCAAAGACGTTGTAAGTACGGTATCAGTAAATGAAGTTTCAGTCGCAGGCGTAACTGCAGTAGAATTGGTAAGCTATCAAGATTCAGTGGAAAAATATCACAAGGGTACTTATGTAATTGATTTTGAAGAGTTTAAGGAAGAACATAAGATAGTGAGTTTTTGTGGAGATGGTAATATGTTTCCCAACGAGGAGCTACAATTCAGAAGTCAAGTCCTTCATGAACATTTGGCTAAGGCTGATTATTCCTGAGTATACAGATAAAGTAGAGAAAGTGTTGAAAGAATATTTAGATATTATTGCTTTGAAGGGAGATAAATTAGGGGTTACAGATGTTTTAGAACATTCAATCCGCCTAGAGAAAGGTACAAATCCCATATATATTCCAGCATATCGAATTCCTTTTAAGATTAGAGAAGAAGTAAAAAGAAGTTCAGAAGTGGGAGTCAGAAGGTATCATTAGGTCCAGTTCCTCATTTTTAATTTTCCTTTACTAGCAGTCCCAAAGAAAGACGGTAGTATCAGAGTTTGTGTAGACTTTCGTAAATTGAACTAAAAGACATGCCCAGATAGATACCCTGTAGCCTGTTTGCCTGATCTGTTTGTTGAAATCGGTGGCAAGAATATATATTCATCTATAGATCTCATGCAGGGATTTTTGCAAGTTCCGCTTAGTGAGAATAGTCGTAAATTTACAGCATTTTCTATACCAAAGGGCATTATGAGTTTAATAGGATGCCTTTTGGATTACAAGGGTCCCCAATAACATTTACTAGGCTGGTTAACACAGTACTTCACAGGTTATTAGGAAAGTCGGTATTTGTGTACATGGATGACATTCTCATATGCACAGATACAATCGAAGAACATCTAAAGGTGCTAAAAGAAGTCCTCAAGCGATTACGGTTCGCTGGGTTAAAGGTCAAATTGGCTAAATGTGAGTTTCTGAAGAAAGAAATTGTCTATCTAGGTCATGTTATCTCTAAAGAAGGAGTCAGAGTGAAGGATGACAAAGTCAAGGCTATCGTGAGTTTTTCCAGTTCCTAAAACCAGGAAGCAGATTCGTTCATTCCTAGGTATGTCGGGTTTCTTTTTCGTTTTTGTGTGAATTTTTCTACAATAGCGTCTCCATTGACAGATCTGTTAGCAGAAGACGTTAAATTTGTTTGGGGTGACAGTCAGCAATTAGCTTTTGAGAAGCTTAAGAATGCTTTAGTGAACCCACCTGTTTTGAAGTTTCCAGATTTTAGTCAACCATTCACCTTGGTGACTGACGCGAGTCAGGAAGGTATAGGTGCATGTTTGATGCAGAAATTTGAGGGAAAATTACATCCAATTGCTTTTTATAGCAGAAAGTTCAAAACGCGTGGTAGTAACGAAAGGCTGATGTCAGTTGTGGACAAGGAGGCCTTCGCAGTCGTCTCTAGCCTTGTTCATTTCAAGATGTTGTTGATGGGAAATAAAGTTGAGATTTTTACAGATCATCAACCGTTGCTAGAGCTTTTCAATAAGCCAAATTTATCGCCCAAGAGAGCACGTTGGTTTTTGACATTGAGGGATTTTGATGCAAGCCTCAAATACATTGAAGGTAAGCATAATGTGGTTGCAGATGCATTGAGCAGATATTTTCCAGTTGAGGATGATGGAGTACATACCGAATCCTGTGCGGAAGACGAGAGTGGACATTTGGTGTCTCATGTCTCGGATACTAGTAGTTCTGAGATATCTCATGTGGGGACAAAGACGTTCCTATGGTGCATACTTGAGAGAAATAGTGTGTCGGCAGTCTCGGAAGAGATTGTTATTCGTGATGTTGAGGGAAACGCTGTGTGTTATATTACTGGTGAAAATGTCACTTGGGACATACCCTTGCTTGAAGAGAAGCAAGATGAAGATAAATTATTATCAGATGCTAAGGCATTTTTCAGAGGAGTTTTACCTGAAGAAAGGGTATAAGTTGCCTTTTTCTGGACTAGAATTGGAGAATAATTTATTAGTTAGGAAAGTTAAGTATAACCTATGAAGTAGTCTAAGCATGGGTGAAACTACACAGATCATTGTGCCAGAGAGTCTAGTACCACAAGTTCTAGATATTGTACATTGTAAATTTGGTTCTCCTCATTTAGGTGTTGATAAGACGTATGAAAACGTTAGGTCAAAGTTCTTTTGGAAAAATATGTTTTCCGCAGTGGAGGCCTTTGTGAAGAATTGCTCTATTTGCAATGCAAATAAGCCGGCGACGACAGTGTCGTGTCGTTTGGGTTCATATCCCATACCAAATAGGCAGTTTCAGAGAGTGCATATGGATATTCTGGGTAATTTCTCAGAATCTGCTTATGGGTATAGACATTTATTAGTGGTTGTTGATGAGTTGACTCGCTTTGTCGAGATTTTCCCGCTGAAATTCAAGTCAGCTGATGAAGTAGCTATAGCGTTCTTTAAGGGGATAATTTGTAGATATGGTGTCCCTGAATGTCTGCTCACAGACAATGGTAGGGAATTTATTAATAAGACTTTGGAGGGTCTTGCTAATTTACTGGGAATAAAGAAGGTATCTATAATTCCGTATAGGCCAGAAGCGAACGGGTTATGTGAGAGGTCGAATCGGAAAATAATTGAGGCCTTGCATGACAGTGGGTGGTTCCGATACACATTGGGACAGATCTTTGATGAAGTTCGATATAGTATCAACACTATGGTGAATGACACAATTAAGATATCTCCAGCAGAAGCTTTGTATGGATACAAGTTGAAAGGACCTTTGATTTGTTACCAGAGCAAATTAAGGGCGATGTTACGGTTACTTCGTTGATAAATACAGCGAGAGAAAGATTTGTTGCGTATTAGTAAAGAACTTGAACTTAGTTTCGCGCAATGGTAGAGAAGAGTAACACTAAATCGAGGGGTGTAGCTATCGATGGGTGATAGAGTGTTTGTTAAAGTGAATGTTCGGAATGATCCGAATTATAAATTAAGTCCAAAGTTCCATGGACCTTTTGAGATTGTAGAGATTAAAAAGGGAATAGATTTGTAATAAAGGATGTAAATACTGGTGTGACGAAAGTTGACCCATATTTCGAAGTTGAAGAAAGTTGGGATGTAATGGAACATTTGTATATAGTTAGAGGGGTAAATGGATTGATATTTTATACATATGATATTTATTTTTTTTTTTTTTGTCTCTTGTTCATTCTAGATGAAGTAGAGAATAAGATGACTTAATCAGTCTCTTTAACTAGGTTAATGAAGGAAGTAAGAATAACGCTAGATAGAGTTGATAAGGGGATAGATAAAACGTTAGAATGGATTCCTGACGTTACTCCAGGAAGTTCACCTTCTGTAGAGAAAAGGAGACGTAAAAGAGCAGCACCTTTGGTTCTTCTAGGTGTTGGTGTGATTGCTGCAATTGGAGCTATGTCCATTGGAAGTTTAGTCAAAGTAGCAGAAGTTCAAAAAAGACCTTTTAGCTCAGGGGAAACAGTTAAATCAGTTGCAAGAAAGTAATGAGAAATTGAGAAGTGGTTTTGAAACAATTAGACATTCTTTTTTGAATGAGTTGTCAGTTACAGTAGGTTTGAAAGAAGATCTTGATGTGACAATAGTCAGGGTGTTGATCCAACATACTCTTCTTAATATTGAGAAAGAAACTGATTCTTTAAGGATAGAAGTGCAAATGCAAATAAAAGCAATTATTGCTGCAGCAGATGGTCGTATGTATGGTGATGTATTACCTTTAGGATACCTAGAAAATGTTTTAAGGAATTCCGCTTATCTACATGGGGCGAAAGTATTATTCACAGGAGGAGATTTGTATTTATATTATAATGTTTTGAGGGTGAGATTGTCTGATCGGGGATTAATAGTATATGTTCCTGTCAGTACCATGAAACCTTTTCTTAGTTTTGTTATTAGACCTTTTCCGAGTGCTTTTGGAGACTTAGTAGTGACATGGGATGGGTTAGAGACCATGTTCATTTTAGGGGATCAGTATCAAGGTTCGGGAATTGATTATAAGACAGGATGTACCTTAGTTAGGGAGAAGTATGTGTGTGACAGTAATGTTTTCCAGTTGCGAGTTGTATCTGTGGGTGGTTGTGAATTGTCATTAGTTCATAGACAGACACCGACAGAATGTGACTTTGTACAGTTTCCACTTGAATACCACATAATCTCCACCAGAACTCTTACTGCCGTATACTGCAAAGAATGTCCTGTTACGACGATGTGCCAGGGTAACAAGTCGACGTCATTCATTGTCCAGGGATCTAAGCTGTTTGATGCTTCATGCCGTCTGGTATCAACATACTTCCTCGTAATTAGCTGTGCTGTGTTCAACAGTTCCGAGAAGATATTCATGCGTCATATGCGTAACGATCGTGATGTGGTTCCAGTGCCTACAACAGGGGTACCAATGACTGTTCCACCGTTAGAAGAAGAAGATGATCCAATAATGATCGAGTATCAGAAATACATCTTGCCTTCTATATTGATAATCTTAGTGGCTATTCTACTGATAATTCTTATTATGGGGGTAGTAAAGCTTATTTGTGCTTGTAAGGCTACATGCAAGGGCTCTAAGAAAACGAAACCAGTGACTTTGGAAATAGTTCATGAGAGCAGTACTTAAAACTGCAGTTCAGTAGACATTGCTGGTTGAGCATAGCTCTATTTGTTATATTTTATACGTATGCTTTTACTTTAGTTCGCCATTAAAAGAGTGAGATGCTCTAATGGGGTGGCCGAGTACTATATAAGGAAATGTGTTTCATTTTAAATTTACTGTTCATATTCAGTCATAGTGTGATGAAGGAAAGAGATGCTTCAAAGTGGAAGTAGGACAGTTGCACAGTTGCAAAATCACTGCAGTCAGCAGATTGTTCAATTGCTTCAGCTGTTTTGGCTCGATGAACACACAATATTGACGCTGATATGTGAGGCAACCGACCGAGTTGGTATGCAAGTACGTAAGTTCGTGCTTTAGAAAAATGGAGATTGTGTCTAATTGTGCCCAAAAGTTAGGTCTGACTGATTATTAACTAAGCGAGAGCGATATCGTCCAGACGTGGCTTTGTGTATTTCCAATCTCTTAGAAACCGGCAGTTAAGATGTCTGTGGGGTTGCTGTGGTGATAGAGAAAGGACACTGCAATCTTTGCAGTTAGTGGTTATTTCACAGTGGTTGACTTTAAGACTAGACGTATAATGTCTAAGATGGAATGTGTGGGAGTTTTGAGTGTAAAGGCTTTTAGCCAGAGTAAGGTTAAAATCTTGAATTAGACTATTTTTGACTTGATAATTCATTCATTATGCATTTCAATTTTCTTTTTGTTAATTCATTACTTGTTGGGTTTGTTTGATAATAAATCTATTTATGTAGGAATGATAGTGTTTCCTTAGAATATCCATTTTGAGGATGGTGTTGGAGAGAGAGAGAGAGATGCGCGGGTGAGTGCTGAGTACCAGAGAGAGAGAGAGAGAGAGAGAGAGAGAGAGAGAGAGAGAGAGAGAGAGAGAGAGAGAGAGAGGTTGCGGGTTACCCCGTTTTCTGAAGATAGCCATTTTGAAACACGTTTAATAGCATTTCGAAAGGAATGTTTGATCTGTAGGTGTAATATATATATATATATATATATATATATATATTATATATATATATATATATATATATATATATATATATATATATATATATATATACATATACACACATATAAGTAAGGACACCAAGGCCAAAACCCGGAACAGCATTTTAAACAACTTTATTGGGACATGTTTCGACCAGTACTCTCACTGTTATCAACCTACAAAATTAAACTGACAACATTACAATTCTTATAATAAAATTCAAAATAATACAGTAAAATTACTATGAAAATAAGAATACGTTTAAAAGATGGCTAATCAAAATAAATGAAAGAATAAAATAAAATAAAGCAAATTACAAATAAATTAAAAATTTGTCACAAAAACAGAAGGTATAAAGGCATAACAAATATACGGTGTATATTTTTGTGTCTTAAAATATACAATTTATCAATTATATTATTGTGGCTTTTTAATCATTATATATATATATATATATATATATATATATATATATATATATATATATATATATATATATATATATATATATATATATATAATATATGTATATATATATAGACATAATAATATATATATATATATATATATATATATATATATATATATATATATATATATATATATATATATATATATATATATATATTTATATATATATATATATATATATATATATATATATATATATATAATATATATATATATATAATATATATATAATATATATATATATATATATATATATATATATATATATATATATATATATATATATATATATATATATATAATCTAAAAGTATGAGCCATAAAAACGATAAATTGTAAAGTGGCCTTGCTATATTTCAGAGAAAACTTTCTCCCTCTACTGGCAAGTATATAATTGTCAGTAGAGGGAGACAGTTTGGTCTCTATAAAATATAGCAATAAATTTATGCCTTTTGGAATTCTTATGGGCTCCTTATATTAGATTGGATTTCTGTTTTAACAGACAGTATTTTATTGCACATATATATATATATATATATATATATATATATATATATATATATATATATTACATATGTATAGCCTATATATATACATTATATACTTATTTATATACATATATATTCAAGTATATATGTATATGTTTTGATATATATATATATATATATATATATATATATATATATATATATAACCGTATACCTTTAGAGCTAGGTACCAAGTGGCACCATAGGCAGTAATAATAGAATACTTCATGCCTTTAAGTTTTCATTTATTTTCTTTGACGTTTTCCTCACCTAAAAACTCTTCTTCTTTAACTATGGGATTCAAAGAATGGCTGGATAATGTGAATAACCTCTTTAATTAATAATAATAATAATAATAATAATAATAATAATAATAATAATAATAATAATAATAATGGCTATTTATAAATTTATGTATGTCGCAACCGTAGCCTAAGGAAATAAACTCGCATTCAAACTTCGTATAGTCCGGGACCGTGGTCTCTCTCTCTGATCTCTCTCTCTCTCTCTATATATCTCTCTCTCTCTCTCTCTCTCCTTACCTTTATGGTATGCACACTGGTGGTACATTAGTCAGACATTCGGCACTGTACGTAAAGTATAAGTCAGGGCTTACCTGCCACCTTGATCCTCTTATATTCCCTTCATTTTTATGATCAGGTAGGCTACACTGGAAGTAATATTAATGACTAAAGGGTATGCATCTTGGAAGCATTTGCATGGCCCGATATTTAAATCAGTTTTTCCTTCTTTCTTTTGGCGTCATTGATTCGGAAGGTTTTTTTAATCTAACATCCATGACCTCGTTAGTTTATTTGATGCTGCGCAAATGCAACAATCGATCAGCCCAAAGAATGGTCAAAGAAATACTCGCGGATGTCATATTACATCGTCTCCTTGCAGACAACTGCACTTACGAGGCACATGCCAAGGAGCAATTATGATTTTGGAGTTTACAGAATGGTCTTATTTACGATAATACATTTAATATATAATGCGAAGGTTATATCAGTTTTGAAGTCAAAGAACTCTATGCTTAAAGTAACGTGGGTTTAAAGATGTGCTATAAATTCACACATGCGATCGCGGGAATAACAGCCTGATAGAAAATACACGCATAGTACATAATATATAGCACCGAGGAAATTGGAACAACTCGGTGCAAAATTTTTCGCTTTTACTCTAAGGCATTTTCAAGTAAACTCCGATACATTGGGATAAATTATTTCAAAGAACACTTGGTTTTTACAATACATATATGTATATATATATATATATATATATATATATATATATATATATATATATATATATATATATAATATAAATACATAACAATATATATGAGTATATATATATATATATATATATATATATATATATATATAATATAATATATATATATATATATATATATATGTATATATCTATATACATATATATATATCTATGTATATATATACAAAATATATGCACACATGTTATATATAAACTAAGAATAACGGAATATATAACCAATGCTTACAAAGACATTACATGTGTGGTAGCTTTTTAGATTGTGAACAACTATCAAGGACTAAATCAAGTCCTGGATTAAGCAAGGACAGACAAAGGACATTAACAAGGATTAGTGAGCTTCTTTAGCTTCTCTTCTAAACCCCCTGCGTCAAGAGTAT
>NC_089786.1:18558839-18573839 GCF_040412425.1 Macrobrachium rosenbergii
AACTGTGAATTGAGTCTTGTCTAGAGTAGAACCTTTAAAAAGCTTAGACACTAACATCTGACATACATGGGACAAAACCTTAAAAGTTTGAGAGGTTGTTGCTTCAGCAGAACAATTTAATTCCCTCAGCAGTTAGCATGAATCATAATTATCACATTCACATCATCAGTGAAGAGAGTGAGCCAAGCTGGGATGAAACTATACGAATAGCAAGGTTAAGCTGAAAATTATTCTGGGACAAAAATTAGAATTTTTTGCAGTGAGTAAGTTTTCAATGGTCCTTAAATAGATTTTGAGCGTATATGTATAGTGAGTAATTTTTATTTATTTCGTTGGATTTTATATCTTTAGGAACAGTCATAATCTGTGCCTTGGGAAAAAATGTATAAGTCCTACAGTATGAACACGAGTAACGGCCTGGGATGGAATAAAACCTCTGAAACCATGGGACGGCAGCTAAATTCAGACCTCATGGAATTAAATTATTTTTATATTTGAGACTGGCATTCTTGCCTTCTAATTATAAGTTCTGCATTTTCTGTAGCAGATGAGGCTCTAACTCATTCCATTGACTTGGGGTTCAATATGCTATATTCCAAGCAAAATCCTAACTCACTTTTTTACCATGGTTCTCAAAGTTATGTCCATATGCCTCTCTTATGGACTCAGCCTCACAGTCTCGCTGTTAGAGTTCTGCAGTGTTAAATGCTTTTCTTAGGGACAAGGATTATGCTTAAACGAATAGCGTTAATTTCTTGATTTATAGTAAGCTTATCCTCTCAACACTTACATTTTCTAGGTTACTGGTTACTGGCTCGGTTCAAGAAAAGAGTAGAACTCACATTGCATGCGAGATATTCTATATAGGAATCAAATTCGAAGTCTGAACCCAAATGGATTGAACACAGTGACTGGTAAGTCTCCAACTAACAATGTCGGTTTGAGTTAGACACCGTGTAATAGCTGTTCCACACTAACCGACGATATCCCCCGAAATATTAAATATAAATGGTGATTATGTCTGCAGCATTAGCAAGCCCTCGTCACAGCATTAGCAAGCCCTCGTCACTTGACGCATATTATGAAATATCCAGTATCTGGAGATCAAAAAGAAAAAAGAAAAGGACACTGAACACAAAGTGGAAAATAAACATTTTACATTTTGGGGTTTTTGGGTGCTCTGCTGTTTTCGTTCTGATTATTTCGATTACTTTTCTATTAACCGATGTTGGGCCAGATGTAGAAGAAAAAGGTTAGTTAGAATTATATGCTAAGTTAGCAGGTAACTTGATATGATTTTGCAGAAATCAAAAGTAGCTTCTCCGAAAAACAGCAAAATAAACAAATTTGTCTTAGCAGGAATAACCTACGTGTACAGATCAGACCATAGCTGCCAGATTTAGTTGGTCACGTGACACAAAATTTTTAAAGGTTTATGTACTTAGGCTCTATGTTCAGTTTTTACAAATTTCAAATGCTGAGTACTGCAGATGATGCAAAGGGGAGCATATAAGAATATCAACTGATTTCCGTGCATCATGTGATCCTGTCATGTGAGCATTATATATTATATATATATATATATATATATATATATATATATATATATATATATATATATATAATCATGAAGCTGTAAATGTCACTTTATATCAAATTCACGCTACCTCGGGAATATCCCCGATGGGGAATTATCACCTGAAGGAGAATTTTATAAGTGATAAATGGACTGGTACTGCCGAGTCTCGAACCCACAACAAAGATAGTTTTATCCAGCGACTCCAGTCAACGTTCTACCCACTGAGCTATCAGAGAGGTAAATGTCAATGCCGAGTCTGGAGTACTTTATTTACCCGTCGAGAGTGGGGAAATTGTACTTGGCTTCGGCATTAACCAACCTCCACCATGATGGTTTTTTGTTACGTTTGGAACACAAAGCTCTTTTTATGAAATTTTTTATCACACCGTGATTTATATACAATCATGAAGCTACAAATGTTGCTTATATCAAATTCATGCTACCTTGGGAATATCCCCGATGGGGAATTATCACCGAAGGGGAATTTTATAAGTGGTAAATGGACTGGTACTGCCGAGTCTCGAACCCACGACACCGATACTTATCCAGCGACTCCAGTCGATGTTCTACCCACTGAGCTATCAAGAGGTGTAAAAGTTAATGCCGAGTCTGGTGTACTTACTTTACCCGTCGAGAGCGGGGAAATTGTACTTGGCTTCAGCATTAACCCACCGCCACCATGATAGTTCTTTGGTGTGTTCGGAACACGCAGCTCTTTTTATGAAATTTTTTATCACACCGTGATTTATATAGGGGAGATCGGGGCTAGCAGTTATAATTTTATTAATTTTACCTCTAATTCAGTATCTAATGAAGGAAACGTTAACAAATTTATGCTGTGAAAAGTTTATTATATGTGGTATCATAATCATGTAACAAAAACCTTATATACTTTTCATTTCCTGGAATATAATAGAAAATAGCAGAAAAACTTTTTGTATACAACTTGCCCCATATGCGGGGCAAGTTGTTACAGACCATGGGGTATATTGTTACAGAATATAAAAAGAATCACATCCTTTAAAAACCAAGAGAAATCAGCTGACACTTCATTATACACGTCACATACATAATCAGCACTTTCATTTGTGCAACTTTCATGGACCCAATCTTTGCATTTGATGCATTGCACCCACTGCTCCCCTGAGGCTGAATTTGACCATACACCACCACATGCAAGACACCAATAATCTTCAATGTTCTTTCTGTTCTTATTTCCACCAGACTTCAGAAACCATTTGTCGTTCAGAGTCCTTTTACAGGTTTTACTCTTGAGCCTTTTTCATTGTGAATCTTCATTGTGTTTCTGTAATTTCATCTTCTCAGGTGTGTCTGTTAGTATTGCTGTGTGGCGTTTTCTTTTGTTGCATCTTTGAGTCTTCCCTGGGCTAGCCTTTCTAAATGGTTGCAGCTCCTCTGAGGTTTTGATTTCTCCTGTAGGCTTTTGCTCTGTCTTTATAGAAGGAGGTGACTGGTATGTGTAAGGCCTATCTAAACAATCCTTGCTTGTGCTTGTAACAGGGTCTGCAGAGAATCATATTCTCAAGGCTTGTTATATGCTGGGGAGTTATTTCATCTTGAGGTTCACAGATAGGTACCATGTAGCCTATGCAAACTTCAGTAGGCTGTAATAGGCTTTCATAATTTCCTTTGGTTTCACTTTCCATTTCTGTGGCTTCTACAACTACAGGTGTATCCTGTGCATTTTCTTCTGGACGATCAGTAACATCAGCAAGAAGCATCATCACCAAAGATTTCCTGATTGTAGGAAAAATACCTGTCACCTTGAAGCCTTTTTGTATGTTTTCCATAGTTGTGGCCTTGGCCAATGCACTGGCAGCAATTCCTGGCAAATCATGTATGGTTATTGTCTTTCCAGGAAAAATTTTCAGCCAGCTGCCACATGACTCATTAAGGTACTTTTTAAAGGGCACATAAACTCTTAAATCCAAAGGATGAAGCCTGTGTGAACAGTGAGGTGGGAAAGTGACAAGGACTCCATTGTACCTGCAGTAGTCTATTAGCGGCTCTAAACTTAAATGGGAGTCATAATTGTCAAGAAGGATTAGAACAGGCTTGTCTTTTGTGCACTTTGTCACTGACACAAAATGTTTCGTAAAGATTATGAAGTTTTCCCCCGTCATCCGTCCAGACGGGTGTGCTACTCCAGTGCATTCAAGAAGTCCATCCCTGGTAAAATGATCCCTGAAATTAACTCAAGGGAACACAAGCATTGGTGGAACTGTGTTACCACTAGCACTGATCACGGTAACTAGCGTCACAAGAGCTCCTCTCTCACCAAATGTCATCTCTCCTACTTGCTCTATCTGTCTTTCTTTTGTAGGTCCTAACCATATTTGATAATCCAGAAATATGAAATAAATAATTAGATAAATAAATCTAAAATTTCTTCCCGTATGGGTTAAGTTTTATAACTATATATCACGGGCAAGTTGTTACTGACTGTAACAACCAGCCCCGGAGCGAATTATTTTCCTTCTCCTCATAAATTTTGCTATTCATTTGAATTATGGGAAAATGAAGTCTAATCACATATTAAGCGTAAAGACAGTTAGGCTATTTCATAAACACGAGTTTCATTAAGGTCTATGAAAAAAAATACGAAAGGGCAGATTACTTACTCAGAGTATTCAAAACCAGTTTTTTGCTTGTAGTTTCACAGACGGTTGATCAACTTGTTTAGCATTCAATGAGGATAAGGCTGATATTGACGCCTAAACGTCACAAAAACCTCGGCGCCAACTATTGCCATATGATAAAGATATGCAACTAGCCCCGGTCTCCCCTACAATCATGAAGCTACAAATGTCGCTTAATATCAAATTCACGCTGCCTCGGGAATATCCCCGATGGGGAATTGTCACCGAGGGGGAATTTTATAAGTGATAAATGGACTGGTACTGCTTCGTGATTGTATAAATCATTGGAATTATAATTATTTCCGAGGTAAATGTCCATGTTAGTGCTGAAATAGTAACACAGAAGGTTATATGTCCACTATGTTAAGATTAAACGATATTTTTGATATATGCAACCTGGACATACACAACTTCCTACCTAACTATATATAAACATTCTTTTTATATACATATATATATATATATATATATATATATATATATATATATATATATATATATATATACACTAAACTTTTATGCATATCCGTATGAATGTGAGTAAATGGTATAGATATATACATACAAACTACATTGATAATTACGTTTTTGTAATCAGTTTCCATCCTTCGACTTATTTAGATTTGTATAGAATAAAGATAGTTGACCTGCTGTTAATAAGTATACAAATGGTAAACTGGGGTTTAGGAGATATATTAGTTTTGACACAGCTATCAAATCAACTGCGCATATGGATTGGTATGAATAGCTGTTATTTGGTCCTTAAATACAAAAATGCCACATGCAAATTTCTCTAATTTCTTTAAAGCGTCCTAGATTGAATGCTGTTCGTAGGTCATACACACTTTCCAATATGGCCGCCATGTCACGGGGACCATTTAGTACTGTAACTAGTTCCTCGCTGGTGAGCGGGTTCCGTTCTCAGCTACCACTCTATTGGTCGCGAGTTCGAATCTCCGACCGGCCAGTGAAGAACAAGAGGAATTTGTTTCTGGTGATAGAAATTCATTTCGCTATAATGTGGTTCGGATTCCACAATAAGCTGTAGGTCCCGTTGCAAGGTAACCAATTGGTTCTTAGCCACGTAAAAATAAGTCTAATCCATCGGGCCAGCTGTAGGACAGCTGTTAATCAGCTCAGTGGTCTGGTTAAACTAAAATATACTTAACTTTTAGCACTGTAACTGTGGCTATCACCATCCAAAGCACTATTGGCCTGTGCGTACTAATATAATTTCTTCAAATTTCTTGCACTTGGATCCCAAGGCTTTGTAATGATAACTATATCCAAAAAGCATGAAGAATTGGAGATATTACAATTACACACACACATACAGTACATATATATATATATATATATATATATATATATATATATATATATATATATATATATATATATATATGTATATACAGTATATATATATATATATATATATATATATACAGTATATATATATATATATATATATATATATATATATATATATATATATATATATATATATATATATATATACAGTATATATATATATATATATATATATATATATATATATATATATACAGTATATATATATATATATATATATATATATATATATATACAATATATATATATACATATATATATATATACAGTATATATATATATATATATATATATATATATATATATATATATATATATATATATATATATATATATATATGCTTACTTGACAACATCACATGATATACGGAAATCAGTTAATTGTCTCTATCCTCCCTTTGCCTCACATGCAGTAGCCTGCATTTGAAATTTGTACAGAACTGAACTTTGAGCCTTAAAGTATATAACCTTCAACCCTTCAAAGATTCTGTCACGTGACCAAATGAATCTAGCAACTATGGTTTGATCTGTACACGTAGATAATTCACGCTAAGACAAATATTTTCATTCCGCTTCTTCGAGAAACTACTTTAGATTTCTGCAAAATCATACAAGTTGCCTGCTAACTCAGCATATAATTTCAACTAACCTTTTTCCTCTACATCTGTCCCAAATCGGTCAATAGAAAAATAATAAAAAAAATCAGAACAAAAACAGCCGAGGTTCCAAAATCTACTGAAGGACCATTGAAAACTTAATCACCACAAAAAGAAAAGTCTACATTTTTTCTCCCGGGATAATTTTCAGTTTAACTTGCTATTCTGGAGAGCTTCATCCAGCTTGACTCACTCTCTTCACTGATGTTGTGAATATGATAATTAGGACCCATGCTAATTGCTGAGGGGATTAAATTGTTCTGCTGAAGCCACAACCTCTCAAAATTTTACGGTTCTGTCCCGGATATATGTCAGATCTTAGTGTCTAAGCTTCTTAGAGGTTCTACTCCAGACAAGACTCGAATTCACAGTTTCTAGTCAGTGTCCCAAGTGATCCTTGAAATTACAGCGTTAGTCACAGTTTTTTAGGTTTTCTCTGTTGAGGCTGAAAGCTGCTCTTTACTGCCTGGGATCTTATATGCTTCGTTCTGTATAAGTCTCGAAACCAAAGCCGTTACTCGGTGCTTTTAAAGGATCTGTCCCAGGTGAGGCTCGAACTCACAACCTCGGCATGGCTCAGACACTGTCGTATAAGTACCGCGCGCTAACCGATTGCGCCACTGGGACATGATATGGCGCTATTCATTATCTGCACTTAATCGAAAGATTCCTTTCAGCTGAAGGATTATCTAGAACGCGAGTCTTTGCTTACGTAAAATCCTTTTTTCTTGTATGAGATTTATTTTTATCTCCTGCGCATGCTTCCTTCCTTATAATATAGATAGTTCATGTACAGTTCCAGTTGTGTAATAATGTACATAATAATAATAATAATAATAATAATAATAATACACAATAACATAATAATAATAACAATAATAATAATAATAGTGATAACTAAGCAGTTCATAATCTTCATTTGATAACAGCAACAAATTAATATTATTATTATTATTATTATTATTATTATTATTATTATTATTATTATTATTTTTATTATTTCAAGACCATTAAAACATTGAAATTACAATTATTTCCGAGATAAATGTCCATGTTAATATTAAATTATATTTTTAGATATATACTTGAGCAACATCCCACCTAACTATATATAAACATTCTTATGTATATAATTTATATATATAATATATATATATATATATATATATATATATATATATATATATATATATATATATATATATAGCTAAATATATGTCATGCATATCTGTATGAATATAAGTAAACTGTATAAATATAGATATACATACATGAACTACCTTGATACTTAGTTTTTGTAACCATTGTTGCCATTCTTTTACTTATTTAGATTTGTATAGGGCAAAGGCAGTTGACCTGCTGAAAATATAATAAGTACATAAATGTTAAACCGGGGATTAGGAGATATATTAGTTTCAACACGGCTAACAAATCAAACTGCACATATGGACTGGTATGAAATTAATAGCTGCTATTTGGTCCTTATATACGAAAAAATGCCACATGCAAATGTCCTCTAATCTCTTTAATGCCCTGAATAAACTCTGTTCATAGGTTATACACACTTCTGATATGGCCGCCATGTCACGTGGGACCATTTACTACCTGTGGCTATCACCACCAAAAGTACTGTGTGTACTAATATATATATAAAATATATATATATATATATATATATATATATATATATATATATATATATATATATATATATATATATATATATATATATATATATATATTTATATATTATATATATATATATATATATATATATATATATATATTTATATATATATATATATATATATATATATATATATATATATATATATATATATATATTTATACATTTATATATATATATATATATATATATATATATTTATATATATATTTATATATATATATATATATATATATATATATATATATATATATATATTTATATATATATATATATATATATATATATATATATATATTTATATATATATTTATATATATATATATATAGATATATATATATATATATATATATATATATATATATATATATATATATATATTGCATATGGCAGCTAACGAGTCGAGGACTGCCCCAAACTGCCTTATACAAACAACTGCGACAACTGACAAAAGGGGGCCACGCTCCAGTGACCAGAAAGGGTTGTTTACTAAATTCTAACTCAAAATATCAATAAATTAAGGTTCAAAGGTATTTTTAGGTTTTAGCTTTTTAAACATATAATTCATTAAAGATATCAGAAGATTATATATACATGTTCTATCAATAGAGTTCCATTGGCACTATCAAAATTTACTGTATATTTAAAATAACAATCAACAAGCAAGAGTGCCACATTACTACATATATGTAAATTTGCCTCTTAGCTAACACACTTCATGGAAATGGAATAGAATCCCTAGATAGTACAAGATGGGTACCACATATAAGACAAGGTTCACACTGGAACTCTATATCTTGACCAGATATGGCACAGGCAGTTTATTAAGGAGATGGCATTATTACCCACAGGTCATTCTTATGCCAACAGGTACTACAACATATATGATCTCTAATAGTGAGATGTTGTAATATATGAAGGAATTATGAGTGAAACTTAATATGGAAATATGGTATTAACAATAACACTGATCTTTGACACTGGTTATAATAACTCACTGAATATATATATATAATATAATCAAAGCATAAATAAAGATAATGCAGTTATTCAAATATTTATGATAAAAATATACATATAAAAATCACTAGAAATCTCTGAGGAGAATTAGGAATGGACATGAAACATAGAGAACAAATATAATAATATAAGTCCAGAGGCAAAAATGGTGAGGCTGGACAAACAAGATATCCAATCCCTTTACCTTGGTCTGTGGACAAGACTATATGCTAGAGCCAGTTATATGGCATATTATAATAACTATGATATGGCATCGAGTACAAGTATTACCACAGAGAAATTAGATAAAAGTGGAAGAGCGCTACTGGACTACAGTCATCAGTACTCATAGTCCAAGCGGTTTGATAGGACCATCTTCAGAGTGACAGCATTACAGGGACGTCTAACTGGGACTCGATTGAGTCCTTTCCAACCAGATATATATAGGAGATATAGATATACATTAGCAAATATTGTCCTGTTGCATAGTATATATATACAGCATTGGTCATCAACAGTGGTCATGTTTTGACAGTTTCCCTTATTAATGAGGTCATCTATATGTCTTCTTCTCATGGGAATGCTGATAATCTTGGCAGGTACCTGGAATGGTCTGAGAGCCAGCCAGTAAAAGGTTCGAGGGACAGAGATACAATGAGATGATTAAATATGATGGGCAAAAGGTTATGAGGGGTTGACACAGGTGCGGGTCAGGTCATGGAAGTGACACACAGGTAGCGGTTATAGGTAGCAGGGTGGGGAGAATTTTCCCTCAAAGATTTCAAATAAATTAACTGGGGACTGGTTAACAATATGTGGAGGGTGTGAAGTCTCAAAGGATTTTCTTTAAAAAGTGTGAGAAATTTTAACTCCCCTCAGGTGGTGATAATCAGATTTGGCAAGATACATTTTTAGTTACTAGGGAACGTCTGCCCATTTGACATCTGGACGGCCATAAGGGATAATGGAGGCAAGAGAAAAAATGTCAGTTAACTTCACATAAAACATTTTGTAGATCTTTAACATCAAATATGATTGTATCTCAATATTAATACAGAAAAACATAAACAAACTCTCAAAAGGACATTATTAATAAATTATATATATATATATATATATAATATATATATATATATATATATATATATATATATATATATATAATATATATATATATATATATATATAGAGATATATATATATATATATATGACATACTATGCAATCAGTTATATTTTCACATGACATAATATACGGAAATCAGTTGATTTTCCTATAACTTTGCCCCCATCTGCAGTACTCTGCATTTGGAATTTGTAGAAAACTGAAACATAGAGCCCTTACCTTATACAACCTTTTAAAGATTTTGTGTCATATGACCAAATAAAACTGGCAGCTATGGTCTGATCTGTACACGTAGATTATTCATGCTCAGACAAATTTGTTTATTTTGCTGTTTAAAGCTACTTTGATTTCTGCAAATCATACCAAGTTATATATATAACTATATAGCATTTAATTTCAACTAACCTTTTCCTCTACATGTGTCCCAAAATCGGCCAATAGAAAAATAATCAAAATAATAAGAACAGAAAACAGCAGAGCACCCAAAACCCCCTAAAATGTAAAATATATTTATTTTCCATTTTTGTATTCAAAAACGTCTTTTTCTTTTCTTTTTGATCTCTACATACTGGATATTCCATAATTTGTATCAAGTGACGAGGGTTTTATAATGCTGCAGACATAATCATCATTTATATTTAATATTCAGAGGACATCATCGGTTAGTGTGCATAGCTATTATACAGTGTCTTACCCAAACTGATATTGTTAGTTGAGACTCACCAGTAACTGTGTTTAATCCATTTGGATCCAGACACTGAACTTGATCCCTATATAGAATATGTAGCATGCAGTGTGAGTTCTATTCTTTTTCTTGAACCAAGTCAGTAACAAATATCCCACAAAGAATGTAAGTGTTGAGAGGATGAGCACTACACATCAAGAAATTAACACTGTCTTTTGAGCATAAGCCTAGTCCCTAAGAAAAGCATTTAACACTGCAGAACTCTAATGGCGAGATTGTGAGACTTGTGAGACTGAGTCCATAAATGAGGCATATGGACATAACTTTCAGAACCATGGTAAAAAATGTGGCTTAGGATTTTGCTTAGAATATTACATATTGAACCCCAAGTCACTGTAATGAGTTAGAAAATGTAGAACCTATAATCCAGAACCTAAGAATGCCAGCCTATGTATACAAATCATTTAATTCCATGAGGTATGAACTCAGCTCCCTGTCCCATGGTTTCAGAGGTTTTATTCCATCCCAGGCCATTACTCATGTTCACACTTTAGGGCTTATACATTTTTTCTGCCCAAGACGAGCTCTGACTGTTCCTCAAGATATATTTCCAACCAAGGGAAACAAAAAGCTTCATGATTCATACGTTCCAAAATCTATTTAAGGACCGTTCAAAACTTAATTACTGTAAAAATAGTCTAAATTTTTTGTCCCGGGATCATTTTCAGTTTAACCTTGCTATTGACTCACTCTCTTTACTGAGTGTTGCGAATGTGATAATTGGGACTCATGCTAGCTGCTGAAAGGATTAAATTGTTCTGCTGAAGACAAAACCTCTCAAACTTTTAAAGTTTTGTCCCGATTATGTGTCAAATCTTATTGTCTCAGATTTTTAAAGGTTCTACTCTAGACAAGACTCAATTTCACTGTTTCTGTCTGCTTTTCAGTCACATTCCCAGGTGAACCTTGAAATTAAAAGTGTTTGTCAAAAGATTTTTAGGTTTTCAGGTGAGGCTGAAAGTTTGTCTTTACTGTCTAGGATCTTATATGTTTCGTTCCGTATAAGTCTCGAACACCAAAGCCGTTACTCGATGCTTTTAAAGGATCTGTCCCAGGTGAGGATCGAACTCACAACCTCGGAGCTCTTGGACACTGTCTTATAAGTACTGCGCTAACCGTTTGACGCCACTGGGACATGATGTCACTATTCATTATCTGAACTTGATCGAAAGATTACATTTCAGCTGAAGGATTATCTAACCGTGACTAATTTATGCAAACCCTTTTTCTTGTATATGATTTATTTTTTATCTCCTGCATGCTTCCTTCCTTATACTATATATAGCTAGTCCATTCACAATTCTAATTGGTAATAATAATAATAATAATAATAATAATAATAATAATAATAATAATAATAATTGAACAATTCATAATTCATCTGATATAATTATTATTATTATTATTATGATTATTATTATTATATTATTATTATTTGAAGACTCAAAACACTGGAACTGCAATTACTTCAGGGAGGTAATATATCCATGTTAGCACTGAAAGAGTAACACAGAAGGCTATATGTCCACTATATTAAGATTAACGTGATATTTTTAGATATATGCACGAGCATACACAACATCCTACCTAACTATTAGTAAACATAAATTTAATATATATATATATATATATATATATATATATATATATATATATATTATATATATATATATATATATATATATATATATATATATATATATATATATATATATATATATATATATATATATATATATATATATATATATATATAAACAGTGTGCGGCATAAGTAACGCCTTTGTTTAAGTGGAACAAAAATTAAAGCCATTTTTGATTACCCTTTATTTTTCTGAAAATTAATGTATTGCCACAGGTTAATAGATTAATATATATTAACAAAATTAATATAATGTATTCAGTTTAATAATGTTCAATACAAATGATATTTCGGCTTTGCACCCTGTGGGATGTTAAATTCAGCTGATAACAATCTTGAGGTTTCAGCACCATTTTTACTGTTTTGATAGTGCAATTGAATTGCTTTTACTCTCTCTTCCTTTGTTAATCTCATGGCTGTATAAATATCTGAAAAAATGAAGATTTGTAAAATTAATTAAAGAAAATAATAAAGAAAAATATACATTATAAGATATAAAATAAGATTATAAAATTAAAAATAAGTCAAGATATATTATATATATATATATTATATATATATATATATATATATATATATATATATATATAGTTATATATATATATATATATATATATATATATATATATTAAAAAGTATACCTTAGTTAATTACAGCCATTTTGATTAACAGCTTAGGGCTGTCCTGGATTAGACTTATTTTACGTGGCTAAAGACAATTGGTTACGTTACCCAGCAAGGGACCGGAACCACAACATTATACTGAGAAATGAATTTTCACCAGAAATAAACAATTCTTCATTGTGCTGACCTGAAGTGGCCCAGAGGATCGAGAACGATATCGACACATTATGAGGAACTAATAAATGTATTTCTATCACCCAGGAAATAAATTACTCTAATTCTTCATTGTACGACTGGAACTCGAACACTGGCCCAGCAGGTGCTAATAGAACATATATTACATCCATCAATGACTAATATATATATATATATATATATATATATATATATATATATATATATATATATATATATATATATATATATATATACATATATATATATATTATATATATATATATATATATATATATATATATATATATATAATATATACATATACTGAGGTGTAAAAATAAAAAGTAATTCAGAACAGGTATTTATTTAATTTCTCTCTGAGTATTTAATATTTTGTGTGGCCTCCATCTACTGTACCACAGCCTGCATTCTTGAGGGGTATGATTTCAGCAAATTGCAAAAAGCTGAGACTCAAACTCCATTTCCCTGAGCACTTGGTCACCTCTCTTCACAGGTCGTCAAGGCTTGGCATACCATCATAGTTCACTGTGTGTGCTTCAACACGATCCTTTAAGATACTACCAATGTTTTCACACACATTAAGGTCAGGGGAGCTACCTGGAAATTCACTTGACGAGAAGAAATCGATACCACTGTTTCGAAGCAGCTCCTGTGTCTGAAGAGCCTTGAAACATGGTGCCTTATCATGCAAAAAATGTGACTTCTTCAACAGATAACACATTTTCAGGATCTTTGAGGAAAGGAAATACTCCACCAGTAAGCACAGTTTCTCTGAAGTATTCGCCATTCCATGACTGTCCTTTTTCTTTGATGATCCACATTAACCGTTTGGCTGTGAAACAGAGAAAAATTCCCAAACATTCAGGAAATTTCACAACTTGGTGATAGCGCACGTCATCGCTGATATCATCCAACTTTGCAGCCCAAATGATGTCATTTTTATGATTTGGCTTCCTGACTGTGTAAATGAAGAATTCATCTGATGCGGCAACATGGAGAAAGTCAGCTTCATCCCAATCTTTAAGAAATGAACCACAAAACCATGCACAGTCTTCTCTCTGTTGCTGAGTGATGTTGGGCTTGCTGATAACATGAAATGGCTTGATACCAGATTTTTCAACTCACGATATACAGCACTATAACTTCTCTTCTTTCCCTTTTTGTTTCTAGTTCAAGCGCCAATTTACATAAAGACTTTCTTGGTCTACCCACTGCCTCAGCTATGATGTCTTTTGACTCCTGAGAAAGGACTTCAGGCCTTCAAGATTCTCACTCTTTTCGCGATGACAGTCATATGGATTTTTGTTCCAGTTTCTTTTAACAAAAGATTCATCTCTTTTAATGTATTTAGCTATCCAGGAACGTGAAATGAAGGATGCGCCAGCATCCCTGGCCTCTGAAGGTTATAGCCTGGATTCAGTCAATCCATCTGATTTCCTCCGAGTCGTTAGCCATGGCTGTATCTAACTCCGTCACTCAGTCTGAAAATACAAGAAATGTAAAATGAAAAATAGCTTAATAGAAACTTAAAATAATGTGCTTGGAGATAGGCTTTAGCAGAAAACTTCATAACTTTCCATTTGTTCTGTGGAGGAGGGATCGGGTTTTCTGATTCTCAGGCGTCAATCTTCGGTGAAGAACACAAACTTCTTTGTTCCATTTATTGTTCTCTGCCACGACAGCTGTTTCTCCACTCTGTGGCATTTTCAAGTGAC
>NC_089786.1:18578839-18616339 GCF_040412425.1 Macrobrachium rosenbergii
AAAACGAGGAATGTCGAAATAAGCATACATAAGCATCCTTCCGACCAGAGGCATCAAAGGGAGTCAGGTATTTGTTGTTTTGTCATGCAAGGACGGTCAAGCGCTGGACGCATTTCTTTCCGAGATAAGGCTGAAAGTTTAAGTAGGACATGTGAAATGCTTCATTTTATTCATCTCGGATTTTCAAAGAATCTCCAGAAAATCATTTCAAAAGTCAGATGATACCGAAAACTTAGTGGTCACTGCGGCCGTTTCATTTCCGTGTGTTCACGAAAACTTTGGTGTTCATTGCATGGCCGTTTCATTTCCATGTGTTCAAGGAAGAGAGCTTCTGTATAGCCGAGCTTTCTCAAAAGTCGAATTCAGTGATACAATTGCACGAGAAAAGAGCCAACTGCTGCGTTTACCCCTCCTGTGGACTTACCAGGGCAACGTACTTATAATAAAAGATGGGCAATAAACATCAGAGATGGAAAAAGATCTCAGGATGTTTACCGCCACGTTTAAGCGGTTGCTAGAAACTTCCACTGACAATTCTAAATTTTATGGTCCCCTTTCACGGACTGTTAAAAAAAAATTCCTCGGCAATTTATTGTCAAATGGGACGCGTGGACAAACGGGTGGAAGAGGCAAGAAATAAAGATAAAAACAGATTAATGGCAGACGAAGATATACAGCGCGATTGACTGCCGCTGGACAGAAACTCGTGACTTATCACCAGGATTTATACGTTAAAATGCAATTGGGGTAAGGTTGTATTTATAGGAATCAATAAAGTTTGTGACAGAAATGCATATCCATCTCTCTCTCTCTCTCTCTCTCTCTCTCTCTCTCTCTCTCTCTCTCTCTCTCTCTCTCTCTCCTTTGTCGTCACAGCTTTTTATTATCTTTTTTTCGGTAAAATACGAGAACAGTTGAGCAAAATTCAGTCATCAAAAGTATACCGTAAAAAATATGTAAAACAAAAAAAAGTATCTTCCTCTCTCACATTGATTCCGTTTTTACCTTTACTCAAAACACAGCTACGGGCCAGATTTATTTAAATAAACTTTAAGCACAAAATTGAGGAAAGAATTTTGAAATAAAGAGACAAATCAGTTGAAATCAGGCTTATGCACAGATTTGAAACAAGAGAAATGTCATATCAAAAAGGAAGCAAATGATACCTTTTAAATATATGAGAAATTTGGAGATGACATAAAAGAAAATAAATGACACTATGAAGTCACTTTAGATATTGCTTTTTGACAACTTGGGACAATTGTTTTATTTTTGAGTCATTAAGTGTAACCACGACGTTAATTCAATTGAATGATTAAATACTTAAAACAAATTTGTACATAAATGCATTTGGGATGAATAAATTATCATACAGCTATATTAGCAAGTATATACGAATAAATAAAACAAGGTAAACTAACTGAAAAATTTAAGGAATAAAGAAAGCATTCCCTCGTTCTTTGTTTTGTGATGTTTTGATATATATATATATATATATATATATATATATATATATATATATATAATAATATATATATATATATATATATTATTCTTCACTAACTGTACTTTATTCACATTTTTGATATATATATATATTATATATATATTATATATATATATATATATATATATATATATATATATATATATATATATATATATATATATATGTGTGTGTGTGTGTAATATATATATATAATACATATATACATAAGTACATATTATATACATATATATATATATATATATATATATATATATATATATATATATATATGTATATATAAAAATAATGAGAAAATGTCAGGCGAGACACTAAATATGATTTGATCAAATACTACTTCATGGTGAAGTACATACATATATTCTATAAGTGATTTACAAACTGGCAACTTTCTATATTTGTAGGTCTGAGTGCAGTGGTACATGGTGGAGACCAATCTGATCCGGTTTGCCGATCTGTGAATGACTTGTCAAAATGCAGCGAAACATGGAGCAACGTTACGCCATCAAATTTTATGTTAAACTTAAGAAAACCAAACAAAAGCTTATGGAATGTTAAAGGAGGCCTATGGGGATGAACAGATGAGCCAAGCAAGTTTCTATCGGTGGTTTAACAGATTTTTCTGAGTGGAAATGAACAGGTTGAGGATGAACCCAGATCTGGAGCACCGAAAAGTGCACTCAGGAGGAAAACATTGAGGGTGCAAAGGTTAGTGATGCAGGACTGTCAATATCTGTGAGGATGCTATATGAAGCTGTTGGTATTAGGAGCACAGTAGAAGACAGTTCTGACCAGTGGAGGAGAATGGTTAGTGGTGGTTCCACCAGGACAATGCCCCATGCCACAAGTCAACGCTTTGGTGACCACCTGGATGGCCGACAGGGGAATGAAAGTGGTACAACATCCACCCTACAGCCCTTGCAACTTCTTCCTGTTCCCATGCATGAAAGACAGCCTCAGGGGAACCAGATTCCAGTCAACAGAGGAGCTGAAACAGGCATCGGAAAGTTACCTGAAGGGACTACTGAAAAAGGACTGAGGAGGTCTTCCAGGATTGGGAGAGACGCATGCAGAAGTGTGTAGCTACGAGAGGCAATTATTTTTGAAGGAGACAAAAGTTGTGTAAAAGCATTATGAAAATAAATGTGTGTCTCTCTGGGACATTTTTCTCATTACTTATTGAACATACCTCATATATATATATATAATATATATATATATATATATATATATATATATATATATATATATATATATATATATATATATATATATATATAATCAAAAAACTTCAAACGTCCTTTAACCTTTGATTACGGCCGAGATGAGACCTCACACTTACCACAATCGGAGGTTTTCAGACGGTAGTCACCGTACGCATGCTACCAGACTTGCACGAAATCGTAAACCAATCATTGTAATAAAGCGTTTGTATTTGTTGCTTTGCTGCAAATTAACCTGTTTATTTATATGATAATATTGTGATAGTAGCGATCCGTGATATAGATATTATGCAATTAATGTAACAACACAAATAAATAAACATAGGATAAGTACTATATATCGGGGTTTAGTGTTGCCAGAGGTATAAGCACTGCACTGATTGAGGATGACAGTCTTCTTTTTTTGTCATTTCTCTAATTCTGTTTGAATCCGTAAAGGACAGCTACATCACAGTTGTGTATTATAGTTAAAAGTATTTGTATATTCGTCAGAAAACTAATCATAAGAATGTTCATCATTTTATGGTTCCCTTACTATTCTAGCTGGGCAAAAAAGAAAGAGAGAGAGACGTGACAGAATAAAAATTTTTACCTATGATTTATTCCTTCTAATTGTACATCAATAACATTGGAAGTAAATGGAACACAATCACAATATTAGTTTGCAATATTAACCACATTTCTGGGTAATATTTTTATCAATGATCAAGCACGCAACTGACAAGGATACGCAATCTAGAATTCAGATTTATCAACACTGTCTGAGCTCTTGTCATGAGAGACTAGCGTTGGCATTGGTCCCTTTGGTTTTACTCATTCAGGCATACGCATAGACTTATAAAATTATGTGGACTGTGGGTGATTTAATATATTTACTAGTTTATGTCATTCGTATTTTATATTTCAGGATTAATATGGAATAACTTCTAATATCTTATTATACATTCTTGAAAATAGATGAAATTTTATCTATTCAAGTAGAATACATATTTTTAGATGTTCATTATCTGTGTTACACTATTATTTTAAGACTGCTATTCAGAAAAAAAAAAATATCTCCAACACTTCTATGTTAATACTGAGATGCCAGTTTTACCAGGAAAGTGTTTATGAGAGAGAGAGAGAGAGAGAGAGAGAGAGAGAGAGAGAGAGAGAGAGAGAGAGAGAGAGAGAGAGAGAGAGAGAGAGACCATATAAACTTGGTAAGAATGGCAGGTATTTATTTTTCTTGGTTAGTACAGCTGCTGCCAAATAATAAATCTACACTGAGAAAAATGATACTATCTTTTGTGTGCCATATAAAGTAAATAATTTATAAATTCAGGTTAAAAAGATAAAAGGAGACGTATAATTGTTTACCTTGAGCTCTCCTTTACCTGTAAAGATTATTCTCACCAGGTTATATATTTGCAGTCTACAAGTGGAATTCTTTTTGTTATTTTTGGCCTAAGCGATGTAGGTAATTGAAAAAAGACTATTAGACACCTAACAATTTTCTGTAGTCTAAAATTTCGCAGGGTTTTTATGTTCGTTATCTATTCCTACATTCACCTTTTATTCAAACCTTGTCTCCCATATTACGAATGGTAATCGGCCACGTGCGGGCAAAAAGAAGCAGCCCTTAGTCTATCGGCGATTAGTCATTGTCCCCCACAAATGGTACGCGCTGCAGGGGCAATATAAGTACTCACCCTACCCAGGATTATTCATAGCCTAAAGGAAACCTCACCAATAATGCTCGACCCCATCTCTTCTTTATTTGTTCCTTCGTTGCTAATCACTTTTTCTTATAAGTAAAGTAATGGAGCAGTAGCAAAATGTCTCAATAAAAAAAATATCAAAGATAGAAAAATATATTATATATATATATATATATATATATATATATATATATATATATATATATATATATATATATATATATATATATATATATATGAATCACATGACAACGCTGCTTACACGACACAACAATATATTTTGATCACTAGTGAATATGGACTTTTGTTAGGTGAGAATCGCATTTCATGGCACATGCAGGTGTGACAGACGACGTAGGTGGTAATGAGATGTCGGAATCCTTTTGATGAAAATGACCGGTTGTTGTTTCTGACCCCCGTTTACCTTCCACCTGCGTTGAGTTTGGTGGGCCTGAACGCCGGAATATACCTGGGAATAGGCCTGGGATTATCCCTTGTCCTGTGACAGGTTCAAATTCATTGTTTGGTTGATGATGGCAGTCAAAAGTCAGGGAAAAAGTAAAAATCATATTAGCTGCCAGTAATAAAGGAATATTCCAAAATCGGCCATTGTCAGTAAAAACAAGCAATTATTCCAACGGTCACGCCAACCAAATTCGACAAAGTGGAAGGTACAGCGAGCTGAAAAAAAACAAAGCAGGTCATTTCTGTCAAAGCACGTGCATCTCAATACACCTACATACATACATACAGTATATGTACAAACACACACACATTGCATATATATATATATATATATATACTAGATATATATATATATATATATATATATATATATATATATATATATATATATATATATATATATATATATATATATATATATATATATATATATATATATATATATATATATATATATATATGAATATATGAACAAGCAACAATGATTACACGACACAACAATACATTTTGGACACTAGCGAATATGGACATTTGGAAGGTGACAATCGTATTTCCATGGCAAGAGACGTGGGGTACGTGAGATGCCGAATCCCTTTGATGGAAATGACCGGTCGTTGTTTTCTGCTCTTGCTTACCTTCCACCTGTGTTGAGTTTGGTGGGCCTGAACGCTGGAATACTACCTTGGGAATAGGGCCTGGGATTATCCCTTGTCCTTCAGACAGATTCCAATTCAATGTCTGATTGACGATGGCGGTCAAAAGTGGGAAAGTGGAAACAACCTCCTTGGAATGGAAATCGTATTAGCCGCAAGTAAAAAGGGAGGTTCCAGAATCCGCATTTGTCAAAGAAAACAAGGAATTGGAGACTGCCAGGGCTTGGGATAATCCCTGGGGCCCATTTTCAAGCTAATATTCCAACGGTCACGCCCCACCAAATTCGACAAAGGTGGAGGGTACAGCGGCTGAAAACAAAGCAGTTCATTTCTGTCAACAGGACACGTGCATCTGAAATGCCACCTGGGCTGCGTCGTCTGTCACACTTGCATGTGACATGTAAACACAATTGCCACCTCGCCACATTCACTAGGGATCAATATTATAAATCACATTCCTGATCAAAATGTGTAATTGTGTGGTGTGTGTATGTGTATGTATATATATACTATATATGTATGTATGTATGTATGTATGTATGTATGTATGTATATATATATATATATATGTATATATATATATATATATATATATATATATATATATATATATATATATATATAATTGACTATATATACATGTGTGAGTACTTATATATTTATATATATATATATATATATATATATATATATATATATATATATATATATATATATATATATATATATATATATATATATATATATATATGAAGGCAATGCCCTGAAGGAAAGAGAAAAACGAGTCATAAGTAAAGGACAATACGTCGAAAAGCCTTGCAATACTCTGTTGCTTCTTTCCTTCGTGGAATTGTTCTTTATTTATATATCATCATGTTCCCATATTTATGATTCAGTTATATATCATATATATATATATATATATATATATATATATATATATATATATATATATATATATATATATTATATATATATATATATATATATATATATATATATATATATGAATAAAAAATTAACGTTAAAGAAGAAGATATGTGTAATATATATGATAATTGATTACACATATGAGTGTATATATATATGTATATATGTTTGTTTGTGTGTGTGTATAAAATACAAACACATACTCACATATGGTCTCATAAAAATAATTACATATGCAAAAAAATGATTAGTGTATATATATATGTATATATGTTTATATATATTTATATGTAAAATACATATACATACTATACCTATACCTATAAAAAATATATTGGATAAATTATATATATATATGTATTCATATATATATATATATATATATGTTATATATATATATATATATATATATATATATATATATATATCTATATATATCTATATATATATGTGTAATATGTATATATAGATAGATATCGACATACTGTATATATATGTATATATAAATATAGCATAATAGTATATATATATATATATATATATATATATATATATATATATATATATATATATATATATATATATATATACATATATATATATAATATATATATATATATATATATATATATATATATATATATATATATATATATATACTTAGAGTATATATATATATATATATATATATATATATATATATATGAAATTTTATCACACCGTGATTTATATACAATCATGAAGCTACAAATGTCGCTTAATATCAAATTCACGCAACTCGAGAGCTATAGCGTGCTAAACACAGTCGAACAGTTTCACGCAGCCGGTAGCTAGCTCGCAATACCACCTTGATGTTCGCTGGCACGCTTGAACACCAGTTTGTCATGCAGTTCGTCACAATCGCGATTTGCAGCAACGCGAAGTTAGCAAATGTTTGGTCACCACGCAACCTCGATCTCCGATGAGAATTAACAGCGTAATTCTATATATGACAATGCCAATGCCGGAATTATTCCAGGTCGGTCCATACTCAGTGCGACGCACATACCGCTATCATGAGTATAAACAGTTACCGAAGGCTCGTCATGAGCGGGAAATTGTACTAGCCGCACGACACCGCCACGGTTCGCTGAAGAACATCGCAGTTTGTTGTGCTCTTTATCACAATCGCGATGCAACGTGAAGTGCTGAATGCTAATAAATTGGCTGCCTTCTAGAAGGTCTTCGATTGTCGGTGCGTAATTTATATAAGTGACAATGCACAGGTACGTCAGACGCCGGTCCCGACATGACTCATTCAATTCCATTTCAGTGACGGTCATCGCCGCCATCAACAGGTATGTCATTACCGGAAGTTCGCCGCACAGCCTCGTCGCAGGAAACAGGCCTTCAGCTCCCGCACGACTTCCGCCATGATATTTCAGTTAACACGCAGTTTATTTTGTCACAACGCGATTTATAAGGTCAGCGAAGTTACAAATGCTGCCATTGCAACATCACCTTCCGATGGAGCTGGTCACCGGCGTAGCTTGCGATAAAATGCACACTTCACTGGGACGCGAACCTCGACATGGAACTCATTCGTCCATTTCCGCGATCGCCATTATCGCCGCCATCACAGAGCATAACATTACCGAGTTGTTGCATTACGCCCGCGCGAGCGAAATTGTATGAAGCCCGGCATGCACCACCTCCTCATGATAGTTCGCTGGCAATGCTTGAACACCCAGTTTATTGGCGAAATTGTCACAATCGCGATTTACAAGGCATCATGCCAGTTACAAATGTCGCTTATCATCACCACGTTAAATTCGAGCAGCTGACGGAGCAATTATCACGAAGCGAATTTAGTATGCGATGTCACCGGGACGCCAAATGACATGATCACACCCATTTCTCAGTGGACGCAATAGTCAGCGTTATCGTTATAACATACGCCGAAACAGCTGCAGCCAGCGTGTTGCGGGGAACAGAAGTAGCTGCATGACTTACTCTCCGCCATGAGCAGTTGGCTGGTACGAATACGTTATGCAGTTTATCACACCGCGATTTATAGCGTTTCATGAAGTTAGTCGTGCCACCACTTGTCGTCATCAGGGGAATTTATATAAGTGGCAAGTAACAGGTGAACAGCGGGATTGCCAACAGGACTCATCGGCCCGACGCGTTATCGGGCAGAAAATGGTTGGCCAGTCAAAATAGCGCCGCCGCGAGCGGGAATAGCCAGCCTTCGGCGTTTTGCTCATTTCCTAGCCTGCTGGCGCTATCACGCAGTTCGCATGAGCGTATCACCGCATATAACATCAGAAGTTAGCAAATTGTCACCATTAGGCCTCCATGGAGAATTACCAAGGAATTATATATGATAATGAAAAGCGCTGACATGGACTCATTTACCTATTTCAGTGACGCCATCGCCATTACAGGTATAACACAGTCGAGCTGCATTAAAAGCCAGCCGCATAAAGCAGCTGGCAATTGCTTTCATGAGTACTGCTGGTACAGCTTAACACGCAGTTTCTATTACGAATTTATCACACCGCGATTTACATAATTACAGTTAGCAATGCCATCAGTCACTCAGCACCTTCAGAGATCTTCTCGGCTGGTCGGCGAACAGGTGACATGAACAGGCTGACGCAACTTCGATGACTCATTCAACGATGTTCTCCAGTGATAGCATTATTTAGCCGCCAGGCCGCTATAGGTATAAACATTACCAGTCGCCGGTACTAGCGCGCCAGTCGCCGACGCGAAGCCTTCCACTTCATGACAGTCAAGGCGTTGGAACACGCAGCTCATGTGCTCTTGTCACACCGCGTCATGAAGTTGGTTAAATGCTATCACTGGTCGCAAATTCCTAGAGATCTCCGATTATCATCGGCAAACATATAAGTGAGCAACGAACAGGTAATATCAGACGCTGGCCTTCGACATGGGACTCATTCGCGACTCCAGTGAGTCGCCAATACCGCTGCCAGCCAGCAGGCATAAATACACGCTCGCCAGCCAGCTCCGACGCGAGCCGGGAAATTGCGGGCTTTCAGCCCGGCAATGACCACATCCGCCTCATGGTAGTTTGCTGGCAACGCAGTATTACAGTTTCTTGTCATTACCGTGATGCCAATCATGAAGTTAGCAATGTTTTCAATATCAGTTTCACGCAGTGGTCTTCATGCAATATCACGAAGGGGAATTTATATGAGCAATGAACAGGTATTACTGGGCCGCCACCTGACACGGCTCATTCGGTCTACTGCAAGTGGATCGCGCAATGCCGCCAGTTAGTAGTGGTATATCATTACCGGCTGCAGCTTTTCGCCAGCCGAGCCATATTGTGTGTTTTATGTTTGCCACTTGCTTTATTGTACAGTTAGGTATTACATTTGTAGCTTGATAATGAAACGTTGCAACTGAATAAATATGACTTTCTTGACCTGTTGGTGTGCTTCCCTTCCCTTCCCTTCCCTTCCCTTCCCTGCCTTCGTTCTGTTGCTGGGCTTCGAGAAACCTCCACCTCTTGAATATAATTGTGTGTATGTGTATATATATTATATATATATATATATATATATATATATATATATATATATATATATATATATATATATATATATATATATATATATATATATTTCATGATGTTGCTTTGTAATATGTATATCCTCCTATAATTTTGACATGTTACTTTTTTTCATGTGGTATGTATAATGATAATGATCGCTAAAGTGTCATATTTAGTTTGGCATCAGATGCAAAAGAACTAATAATAACTTGATAATGTAATTTTAGGGTGATAATACAGTTTTAATAGTAACGTAATTTAGAACGAATATCTTTCTTGGTAAGCGTGGTATGTGAACAACGTGTGTGTGTCCACCAGGGCTTGTTTCATTTCAATTGTCATCAGTTGAGATAAGAGGAAAAGGCGTTTTGGGTTAGCGATGACAGGTTTGCAAACAAACGCGATTCGACCCATACGGGCTCCAAGACGAGTGATTTCATGTTGTTACATGCGTTGTTTGGAGTCATATATGCCACTTTGAGAAAGAAAGAATCGTGTCTTGATCAATTCACGTCATGTTTTTGTAAGATTGCATTCAAAACGTTTTGCTGGGATGACATGCTTCCTTCGAAGCTTCTCCATTCTATCTCGCACCCAAAACGCTGTGACGTCACCTCCCTGCTTCTAGAACTTCCCTTTTGTATCTCGCACCCAAAATGCTTTAATAACACCATGTAATTGTTTCACGTATTACTGGAATCCTAAAATTTGTTTCATTCTGATTTCTGAGACCAGTGAAGTTGGTTCTCTCTCTCTCTCATTCCTAATTAGGAAGAGATTACTTTTAACGAAATTTTTTGTGGTCACTTTTAACATTAACTTTTGAGATCTGAATTTAGCAAAGTTATTTAGTTCGTAACAGCGCCTGGTAAAAAAGTGTGTATTGTGTAATGCAGCTGCAGCAAGTGATTTACAGAGGTTTTCACAAGTTGTGTAAGGTAACGTGAAATTTTACTTATTGATACCATGGTATGATAAGTTAGGAAATTTTAAACAAGTGAAATCTTTATTGATAAATCTTATGTGTATTTTTGTGTGTTTTTCTATTTACAATCTCTTTATATTTTCACATTTTTTATGTTTGTGATGTAACATTTATTAACATAGCATTTTAAATATTTCTTGGTAATTTAACATTGCATACGTAATTTAACATTGCATATTTGATTTTTGATATCTCTCATGTGTTAAGATTTTCTTTTTAAATCTTAGAGTAATTCTGTCGTTTAAATTTTGCTTGAATTAAATTTAAATTCTGATAAAGTTTTTGTGAATTAATTTTTGTTTCATAATTTAATTCAAGAATTGATTAAGATGTTGTGTTATTTTCGATTAATAGTAAATTTTCAGATTGTAATTCTAATTAATTGTAATTCTAATTATAAACTTTGAATCTGAAAATAAATTTTATGTTAACATTTTTAGAAAAACAGTGTTTCATTTATTGATCACCAGTGAATAGGATTGATTGTGTGTGCATAAGGCAAGTGATAAACATGTTTTGTTCTTTTAGTTTTGCTAAAGTGAATTAAGACCAGGAAACAGAGTTTTTTCAGTGGGTGATGCCCTTTTACTCTAGAAGATTTCTAGTTTGGTACGATGCCTCATATTCTGATGAACTTAGTTTGACTTTTCAAGTGATTGATAAATAAGTTTTCTTAAGGATCACTGTTACCTTTAGGTATTCAGTCGTAACAATTATTTATGAGAGTTCAGGTGGCTGAAGTGGGTATATTTTGAATCTTGAGATTAGTTGTGTAATAACCAGGTACTTGATGCGCATCGTGACATTATATTGTTTGGTGCCCAGAGACCCGTGGAGACAAAACAAAATATCACTCTAGTTTATGGTTTATACTGGTGGTGTTAAGGGATATATTTTGATAGGAGAGTGACCACATAGTTATTTTGCTGTGACATGGATCATATAGTTGTTAACTTAGAGAAATTGGCTCTGTTCAGTGTTCAGAGGTTTTTAGCAACTCCTTCTGCATCCAAGAGTTATCTGAATCAACCTGACTAAGGCACAGTGGATTGCTTTAGCAGTAGCAATATTGGTGTGTGTCTAGTGGTATGATTAAGGCACAAATCAAATATATTGCAATCCAAGCATTGATGGACTCTGTGGCAAAGTAGATGAAGAGTTAGGAGGTGCAGGAATTGTTGAATGCAGCTGAGGCCAGAATTTACAGATAAACATGAGCAAAGAAAGAGAAAGTGATGCAGAAGCAGAGCTTAGACGTATAGAAGCAGAAAGAAAATTTGATTAAGCTGAGGATACAGGCTGAAAGGAGAAAATGCAAGCAGAAGAGAGAAGATAGAGAAAGAAAGGAAAGAGAAGAAGAAAAAGCAGCAGAAGAAGAAAGAGGAAGAGCAAGACATGAAAGGGAGATGGAGTTAATAAAAGCTCGATCCACATTACCTGTAACACCGTCTAACCCTACTCAAGGTAATTCAGACCCTGTATTTGATGTAGTAAGAGTGCAGAAGTTAATTCTGAAATTTACAGAAGCAGCATCAGATGAGTTTTTTGATCACTTTGAAAAAGTAGCTTCAGGTATGGGATGGCCAGAGGATAAATGGTCGGTCTTGTTACAGAGTGTTCTTGTTGGTAAGGAAGAAGTGCCTATTTAGCCTTATCAGCTGATCAATTAATGAAATTGCAAAGTACTTAAACACAATGTGCTACAAGTTTGCCAGATGACCCCTGAATATTATAATGAAAGATTCAGATCTCTGAGAAAGGATGACAAGATAACTTTGCGGTTATGCTTACAAAGTAAGAAGATGTTTTAAGCGATGGTTGGGGCTGCTAAAGTTAAATCTATGGACGAACTTGAGGAGTTAGTAGTCCTTGAACAATATCGTAGAGGAATTCCTGAACACATAAGAGCCTATTTAAGAGAGAGAGAGGTTAAGAAACTTGACAAAGCTGCTACATTGAGCGAAGATTTTAATATAATTTCTAGCAAAAGAAATTATAATGTCAAATACCAGAACCAACACTTGAAGTTCCAGATCTCATCCAAATTTCAGGAACATTACAACTGGAAATCCTTCTAGTGGCTATGCCAATACAAAGTCAGGTAACATCCCTCAGCAATTGAATGTTAAATCCTCATCATCCAGTCTGTTTTCAAGACAGATACAGAAGACTAATGTTGTCTGCTACAAGTGTGGAAGAGTAGGACACTACAGTCGAGATTGTTATCAGACACAACAGCAGACCAAACCAGTTGGTCAGAGTGGTCCAAGGTAACCAGGTGAAGCAAACTACGAAGAGCAGTGTGGGAACATTTTGAGACTAAACAAGCAGAGTGTTGCCCAGCAGCCAGTGGAAATGTAACTTCAAAAGCAGTGAGTGGCTGAGCAGCTTGGGGCTTTTAAGCCATATATCTATGAAGTCGCTGACAACTCAGGAGGAGTGTGCAGGTACCAGTCAAGGTATTCACGTGATGCGGGAGTAACCATAGTGTGGTAGTTCGTGGTGCTCACCCCACATCTGGAGAAGAATCTCACCGGAGATTCAGTTATTTTGAAGGGTATGGGAGGAGAAGAGGTAACTCCTATATGCCGCTTGCATTTGTCCTGTGAATTGGTGACAGGAAGTGTTGATTTTGCTGTAAAGGACTCACTAGCTGTTGAAGGTGTACATGTTTTACTGGGTAATGAAGTTGGTGGTGTACCATTTGTTCCTTGTCCTATAGTGACAGACAAACCGTTAAGGGTTAGTCCTACTGTAGATTTAGAAGAAAACCCCCACCTGTTTCCAAGTTGTGTAACTACCAGGGTATGAAGGGAACTATGTCTACCAAGTGAAGGTACTGAGAGTTTACCTGCACCAGAAAGATCAAGTGACGGATCTTTAAGCTTAGAAGAACTTGTTCCAGGATGGTAAGTTTCCCCTAATGTTAGTAATGAAGAGATTTCCCAAGAAAGCGAGGATCCTGTTGTTATTGAAGAGACTCCGGTAGTCAAGAGTGTTCCTGAAGACAGTAATTGGAAACTACAGAAGCAGAAGTTAGCAGGTATGAAGTTCAGCCCTTGAAGTTGGTCAAGTGACAAGAGAGAAGCTAACGAAAACTGCAGAAGGGATACAACGTTGGCTGATTTGTTCTTCGAGTTGGTGATCAGAAGAGATGCAACAAACCTCCACCTGTTATTATCTAGGAAGGATTGCTAATGAAAGCATCGACCTACCCAGATATACAGGAAATGCTGAATGGGGTGAATATCATCAAATTTTGATTCCATATCAATTGAGGGAAACAAGTTGTAGCAGTAGCCTTTTGAGTCTGGACATATGGGAATCAGGAAGACTGTTGAGAAGATTATGAAGTATTTTTCTGGCCTGAACTTCACAAGGATGTTAGCAGATTTTTGCAGTGTGTCACACATGCCAGATAGCTGGAAAACCGAATGAAACCATTCAAGCACCCTACATCCCATAGAAGTTAGAGAGAACCCTTCAACAGGTAATTATAGATGTGGTTGGGCCGCTTCCGAAAAACAAAGAAAGGAAATGAATATCTATTAACATTAATGTGTCCAGTGACTAGGTATCCTGAAGCGATTCCTGTAAGAAGTATAAGTGCAAAGGTAATTGCTGAGAAGTTGGTGGAGTTTTTCTCCAAGTCTGGAATACCAGAAATTGTGCAAAGTGATAGAGGAACGAACTTTACTTCAAAATTATTCCAGGATGTGATGAACTTGTTAGGAGTAAAACAACAGTTATCAACTGCTTATCATCCAGAGACTCAAGACTGGAAAGGTTCCACCAGACATTAAAGTATGTTAACTAAGAGTATTGTAATGAATCAGGAAGAATGGGATGCTGGTTTACCTTTAATGTTATTTGAAGTTAGGAATGCTTATCAAAGAAGCATGGGATGTTCACAAATGAAATGATTTTGGTCGAGACATTAAGTCCATTGAAGATTCTTGCAGAGAATTGGGAAGAAAATCAAGAGGAAATCCAAGGAGAATATGAAGAACTTGAGGGGAAAAGATTAAGAGAAATTAGAAAATTCTCTTTAGAAAAATTTGAAAAATAAGTCGAGAGAAAATGAAAAGGAAATATGATGCTAAAACTAAGCTAAGAAATTTTAGTATTGGACAGCAAGTTCTAGTGTTGCTTACCAGTGAAAAGTTCCCCTTACCAATAGGTTTCAGGTCCTTATAGGATATTAGAAGTTAAGTGATCAGACATGTAATTGAAACACCAGGAAGAAGCGACAGGAAGATACATGTGAATCTTTGAAACCTTACTTCTCAGGGCTAAAACGGAAACAGTGTCAATAACACAGACAACTTCATCTACAAAGGACGATGATGGTTACGGAGTGGGAGCTGAAAAGCAAGATGAACAATTCTTCAATATTAGAAAATTTGGAAGATAAACTAAAACATCTGAGTGTTGAGCAAAGTAGTGAATTAAGTGAAGTTATTCAAAGTTTCCCTGAAATTTTTGCAGATGTACCTAGGCGTACCAATCTGACAAAGCATGAGATAAAGATCAGAGAAGATAAAACCTTTAAAATAAGAGCTTATAAGCTTATCACCTTTTCATGAGATGTTTGAGAAGTTTGAATATTTGTTGCAGCATGGATTAGCAGAACCCAGTTCAAGTCATTATAGTTCTCCTTGTGTGTTAGTGAAGAAACCAGATGGCTCATTTAGGATGTGTACTGATTATAGGAAACTGAATTCCATCAGTATGGCTGACAATTATCCCTTGCCTCTTATTGATCAATTACTTGATAATATTGGGCAAGCCAAATTTGTTTCCAAGATAGACTTGTTGAAAGGATATTATCAAATTCCCTTAGATGAGAATGCTAAGTTGCTGTCGGCTTTCATTACTCCTTTTGGACTGTATCAAAATACACTGTTTTGCCGTTTGGTCTGATGAATGCACCTGCAACATTCAGTGATGGATCAGCTACTAGGATCAATAGAAAGGAGGTGTATACCTTGATGTTTATTGTGATTTATTCTAATACATGGGAAGAACATCTGAAGATATTAAGGAAAGTGTTCAAGAAACTTCGGGAAGCAGGACTAACAGTCAACTTACAAAAAAGTGAGTTTGGAAAGGCAACTGTACAGTATCTAGGATTTGAAGTTGGAAAAGGCCTTCTCGCTCCTATTGATGCTAATGTAGAAGGTATCCGTGGGCTACCCACTCCCTACAGGAAACAGCTACAAAGATTTTTGAGCATGGCTGGATTTTATCGCCGATTCTGTCCAAATTTCTCAGTCGTAGTAGCTCCCTTAACTGACTTAACCAGTCCTAAAAGAAAGTTTGTTTGGACTCCAGAATGTCAAGAATCATTTGAGAAGGTTAAAGCCATATTAACTTCAAGACCAGTGCTTCAAGCTCCAGACTTCAATAAAAAGTTCGTGATACAAGTTGATGCATCCGACTATGGAATTGGAGCTGTTCTACTTCAAGAAGATGACAACAGAATCTTACATCCAGTATGTTTCATGTCTTCAAAGTTGAAAAGCTTCCAAACTTACTCAACAATTGAAAAAGAAACATTAGCATTAATCACAGCATTGAAAAAATTTTGAAGTGTATGTGAACCGACCTGAATGAAGAAATTTTAGTGTCGTTGGATGCAACCCAATCTCATTCATCAATAAGATGAAAAAATAATATATGAGACTGACCAGGTGGTCTTTATGCCTGCAACCATATAATGTAAGTGTTAAACACATTTCAGGAAAAGATAATGTCATAGCAGATTATTTATCCCGTTGTGAATGGAAGTAGATTCAAACCGGGATAAGTAATCTTTTCGGGGGAGGAATTTCATGATGTTGCCTTGTAATATGTATATCCTCCTATAATTTTGACATATTTACTTTTTTCATGTGTTATGTATAATGATAATGATCGCTAAAGTGTCATATTTAGTTTGGCATCAGATCTCAAAAGAACTAATAATAACTTGATAGTGTAATTTAGAATTGTTAATACAGTTTTAATAGTAACGTAATTTAGAACGAATATCTTTCTTGGTAAAAGCGTAGTATGTGAACACGTGTGTGTGTCCACCAGGGCTTGTTTCATTTCAATTGTCATCAGTTGAGATAAGAGGGAACGCTTTGTTTTGGGTTAGCGATGACAGGTTTGCAAAACAAACACCGATTCGTCCCATACGGGCTCAAGACGAGTGATTTCATGTTTATTTACATGCGTTGTTTGAGTCATGTATGCCACTGAGGAAGAATCGTGTCTTGATCAATTACGTCATGTTTTGTAGATTGTGCATTCAAGCGTTTTGCTGGGATAGCTGTAACTTCCTTCTAAGCTTCTCCATTCTATCTACTTTTAAAGCGGCTTTAATAGCGTCACCTCCTGCTTCTGAGCTTCCTTTTGTATCTCGCACCCAAAGTGCTTTAATGACTGTGTAATTGTTTCACGTATTACTGGAATCCTAAAATTTCATTTTCATTCTGATTTCTGAGACCAGTGAAGTTGGTTTCTCTCTCTCTCATTCTAGTGGGAAGAGATTACTTAGCAATGGTGCGGCGGTCACTAACATTAACTTTGAGATCTGGTTGCTTAAAGTTATTTAGTTCGTGCAGTAGCCTGGTAAAAATTGTGTGTGTGTAGCTGCAGCAAGTGATTTACAGAGGTTTTCATAAGTTGTGTAAGGTAACGTGAAATTTTACTTATTGATACCATGGTATGATAAGTTAGGAAATTTTGAACAAGTGAAATCTTTATTGATAAATCTTATGTGTATTTTTGTGTGTTTTTCTATTTACAATCTCTATATTTTCACATTTTTTATGTTTTTGATGTAACATTTATTAACATAGCATTTTAAATATTTCTTGGTAATTTAACATTGCATACGTAATTTAATATTGCATATTTGATTTTGATATCTCATGTGTTAAGATTTTCTTTTTTAAATCTTGAGTAATTCTTGATAGTTTAAATTTTGTGATTAATTTAAATTCTGATAAAGTTTTGTGAATTAATTTTTGTTCATAATTTAATTCAAGAATTGATTAAGTGTTGTGTTATTTTCGAGTAATAGTAAATTTTTCAGATTGTGAATTCTAATTAATTGTAAATTCTAATTATAAACTTTGAATCTGAAAATAAATTTTTGTATTTAACATTTTTTAGAAAAACAGTGTTTCATTTATTGATCACCAGTGAATAGGATTGATTGTGTGTGCATAAGGCAAAGTGATAAACATGTTTTGTTCTTTTAGTTTTGCTAAAGTGAATTAAGACCAGAAACAGTTAGGTTTTGATGGGTGATGCCCTTTTACTCTAGAAGATTTCTAGTTTAATTTTGGTACCTCACACATATTCTGATGAACTTATTTTGATTTTCAAGTGATTGATAAATAAGTTTTTTCTTAAAAAAGGGGTCATATTTACCTTTAAGAGTATTCAGTCGTAACAATTAATGTTATGAGTTCAGTATCTGTCTGGAAGTGGTATATTTTTGAATCTTGAGATTAGTTGTGTAATAACCGGAATTTGCTTGATACGCATCGTGATAAATCATATATATATATATATATATATATATATATATATATATATATATATATATATATATATATATATATATATATATATATATATATATATATATATATATAATAATATATATAGTATATATATATGTGTATGTATGTGTATATGTATGTGTGTGTGTGTGTGTGTATATGTATTGTGTGTGTGTATGTGTGTAAGCATAGAAATATCGGAAGAGATGTCATCCTTCAGAGCATCACTGCATCACTAATCTTTCAAAAAGACTCTGTCCCAGAATTCATCCGAACCCAATATTTGCAAATGACTTTCCGCTCACTGACTCTGATGTTTGTCTCTCTTCTTCTTCTTCCTTTGCTTCATGTGGCTGATTTGAGACGCTGCTTTCATCCTCTCCAGATTTTCGCATTCCGTTTGTTTTGTTTTTCAATTTATTTCATGCACCTTTATATCTGGGGTGGAATCTTCGTAAAAAATATTTTGGCATTGTGGAGAGAGAGAGAGAGAGAGAGAGAGAGAGAGAGAGAGAGAGAGAGAAGGGGATGGGGGTGTGGAACTAAAATATCAAACAAAATAGCGATTAAAAACTGGTGATAATGGAGAGAAAATATCAACGATTATTTCCGTTTCCATTATATTGAAATCAATAATAATAATAATAATAATAATATGTAATTGGAAAAGGAGACGACTTCAATTGAAATTTGCGTAGGTTCCTCTTATTATATACATAGATTCACAGACGAATCATTTACAAAATACCGATACTGATAACAAAAAGGACACTTTGAAAACGAGACCAGAAGCTGTCGCAAGCAAAGAGCAGCATTTTGTAAACTGTTCGAAGGTGAAAGCGTCTAATGTTTGTGTGTTTACAACAACAAGAAGTAAAACAGACACAAATTTCTTAATGGGCCCTTTTTTCTTATTATGAATGGGGCGTGAATGTTCGTCGATTTTTTCAACAATAATAATAATAATAATAATAATAATAATAATAATAATAATAATAATAATAATAATTTGCAAAAGACTGGATTCAGGACTAGATTCAATGCAGGCCTGCGGTACCAAATTAACATTTATCAAAGATCCTGTTAAAATCATGAGCCAGGGAATGTTGTTTCCTTCAGAAATCCGTCTATTCGAGCAGGAGGGAATTGTGGGAAAATCGCTCAAGGAAGAAACCTCAATAAATCATTGTTCCGTTATACTCAAGAACCAACACCATTTTCTACTGGACTTACAACCAGACAACTATATATATATTACTTGTACGACCGAGGCCACGTGGACTCTTGCAACTCCTCTCACACAGATGTTGGAAACTGCATTCTGATGCTCGATATGTATTTACTGTCTCAAATATTTATTTTTACATTCAAATTTCATTCTATTTTTGAAATCGAAGAGTTGATTTCATGCCTCGTCTATAAAATTTTACTCCGACACACGCAGAGATATGCTTGATATGACACGTAAAACTGAAAACTCACTAAGAAAAGCTGATCCACAAAGAGATGTTAGGAGAATGCAAACAAGACGGAGAAACGGTGATTTCCTGCTGTGGAAAGGAAGCCCCTTTCATTCTCATATGAAAATCGTCTGTAAAGTCGAGCACTGGGGCACCAGCCATTCAGCGCTTAAGACAGTCAAAAGGAGGAGTCACAATGGTTGGACATCGAGACAGAAGAGAAGAAGCAGCAATGGAGGTAAAATAAAATGCTAGAAAAGTGGGCGCAGCTAGGGGCCGAAGGGACGCTGCCAGCAACCTTTATTAATGCCTACAGTGCACCATGTTAGGTTCACTGGCGGCACTACCCTCTTGCAGGGGTTCACTTCCATTCGGTCCCTCAGATTCTATTGCGGTTCGAGGTGTGTCTTACAGCTGGGTTCTGGAAGCCTTAACACTTAGCAGGAAAATAAAAAGTTTACACCGCAAATTCAAGCGCTAGTGTGAAAATTACCTTAGTATCGACAATGACTGTTGATGATATTGAGGTTGTCATAAGTTTCATATATAAGCACATAGGAGTTAATGTGGTAAAGCCTTTAGGGAAGAACTTGTACTGGCAGTCTTCTGAACGGGGAAATGTGCTTTCATGGGTGGCAAGTGTCCATAGATGCTATAAGCCATGGTCTCTTTCCTAGACCATGCTATAAGCACACCAAGGTCAATGCTCGTTAAAATTAAGAAACCTCCTAAGGAATCAATTGTCACCTTCCAGGTGACAAGCGGGATGAATCAGAGACTAAATCTCGGGCTATAAGACAAGGCTCTTTCTGGAGCCGTCATTACTTCTAACCTAAATCTAGTCAGTTGTTTCTCTTAACAGTGGAGAGCTTTTTGAACGGTCCAGGCTGCTGCTGCTACACCAGGCACTGTGTAGTGAGGAGTTGGCAGCTGCCGAAGAAAAGGAAAGGGTTGGAGAGAAAGAGTGGTGAGAGTGAGCACGTGAGACAAGGGAGCAGCATAAAGGAAGAACACAGTGGCTTTCCACTGCCTCATTTAGGACTGCCATGTACAGTAAGTTGGTCAAGCGGCACGAATTGTTCACACAATAAATTTAGTTTCAAACTCATTTGCGTGTCATTTGTATGGATTTTTGGGACGCTTCTTCCCCATATTATGATCATTCACTTCAAAACCCAGTGATTTTTCTTCTCATTTTCAGTTCATTTGTCGTTTTAAAATTTTAGATACTACAGTGAAGAGGCACTGATCTTCTGAAAAAAAAATCGGTTTGTAGACGGAAGGAAGGGTAATTCTCAAGGATAACTCAAGAAACATAATTTTGGTAGCAGAATCCTTCAGAATGATAAACAGAATGGCAGCAATCCGCATATCAATTAATTTCATCTGCCCTCCGATTGATATAAGCTCAATTAACGTTGTTAATAATTAGTCACTCTGTTGAAGTGATATTACAACTCAGGGATTAAAATCTAGTGTTAGTAACCAACTAGAGAAAAGTCGTGGTGATCAAACTCATTATTTTGTGAAACTGTAGTTTGTAGCTGCCGTCGTGTTCTTGGTCTTCTTATAGTATAGACTTTTTGCAGGAGTTAGGTGAAAATTTATGGGTAATAAGCAATAAGAAACTTTTAGCACCATACGTAGATGGTACAAAGCCTGTATCATTCTTCCATTAATGGGTGGGGATAAATTTAATGCTTTAAATACCGATTTGGTATTGCATGCAGGAGAGTAAGTTTAGTTGTTAATTAGAAAAATCCAGTTACGAACATTTTGAATTAAAATAAAAATGAGATAATTGTCGAGGATGTGCAAACATAGTGCGAAGGAGAAAGTTCAGTAAAAAAGAAAAAAAACTTCGAAAATGGTCATAGTTCACAAGCAAGCCTCAACCATGAACTTACAACCGTGGGGGCGATTGATGGCATAATACTACAAAGGAATGACGAAGTTGCTCTTTGGAAACTAAGGGCTAAGCACAAGGAGAATATTTCTAAGGCTCAGAACAAACACCAGTTTCGATTACAGTAAGTTCTTATCAAGAACCTTAGCCACTCCTTAATATGACTGAGGAAGTTGATATATAAACCGCATTTATTCATCAGTTGCAGATATTCCAAAGTTGAGAAACAAAGCGACTATTTCCTAATACATATTTTACCTACAAGATGTAAAAGGCCCTAATAATGTTTCCGTGTAACTAATTTTTAATAAAATATATCTATTCATACTTAACGCTTTTTACAATGTGACAGTCAAGACAACATTATTATAAAGAAGTGACTCCTGATACTATGCAAAAAGGTTATTTATGGTTTAAAATGCTAAAACGATGATAACCAATATCTTTCAAAATCTTAATAAGAAAAGGACTTTCACACAAAACAGAATAATATCACATGTGAAATATGAGTTTCTTTCCAGGAACAGGCTTAAAACATCTGACAGTACGCAAGAAAACTACAGATAAATTGCTACTCTCTCTCTCTCTCTCTCTCTCTCTCTCTCTCTCTCTCTCTCTCTCTCTCTCTCTCTCTCTCTCTCTCTCTCACCGGTCACGTCATTTAAACTTTAATCGCCAGAGAAATTCCGATTTTATATCGCAAGCAAAATATCCAGACTGAATTCTAATAGGAACTGAAATGGAAGCACCCACTTCCATGTCTCAATTTAAGTGCCCACCAAATCCTGTACTGAGCTTCTTAACAGTTTTCCCTTAGGCGCTGGAAGCAGATTATTTACAAAGCGGAACTCGGTTACCTACGACTCGGCTTACGGAAGCAGAAGTCGCCAAATGCTTTATTTTCATTCATGCAGAAAGTCCAGGATGGTTGGGTGAAAGTTTAGATAAACCGGCAGGGGTCCGTGCCCTAGCGAAGAGGTGTTGAAGGAATAGAAGGCCTGGTGAGATCGTCTGAATTCTGACCCACCAACGAGGTGAGATTCCCGGAGGAAATTTCATTGCAAAATATTTGATGCATAGATGGTAGTTTTGTAGGACCTTGCTCTGAACTGCTTGATTGCTATACAAAATTATGTTTGACTCTCACAGAGGAACGAAATCAGAGAATTATGAAAGGCAGCATTTCCGCTACAACTTTCATCTTACATTTTCATAGAATAAAATGAGCCATAATTTACTATCTAAATGGCATTTCTCTTAATTAGTCATTCAAGTAGATAAGATTAAACATATGCAGGATATTTATATGATGAAAAAATGATTGACTGGTTTATGAAATGTAAGCAGTCAAGAACTGGGGCACTTTCGGCCATTCGACACTTAGGACAATCAAAAAAGTTTTGATGTATTAAGAAATAAAAATAGGAAAGAAATGGATGGATATGCTTCCAAAGTTCAATGCCCCGTAGGAGGGTAGTGCCGTCAGTGCACCTCATGTGGTACACTGTAAGCATTTCTTAAGGTTCTTAGCAGCGTGCTTTCTGCTCCTAGCTATAACCCCTTTCGTTCCTTTTACTGTACCTCCTTTCATATTCGCTTTCTTCCATCTTATTTTCCACCCTCTCCTAACAATTGATTCACAGTGCAGCTGCGATGTTTTTCCTCCTGTTACACCTTTCAAACCTTTTACTGTCAATTTACGTTTCAGCGCTAAATGACCTCATTAGGGCCTAAATTCTATATTCAATTCAATTCAGAGTCCAATGTAAGGTAGATTATCAGCATATTCTTACTCAACGGAAGTTTCCTTTGCATGGCTCTCCACAACAAGAGTTAGGTCAATTTTGAACTCCGTGCAGAATTACCCAAGACTTCTCGAGTAAGTTTTTGCACAAGTGAAGACGATTGCAGTAATCAGAGAAGATCTGTTACGATATTCAATGCTTGGGTAAACTGTTTGATTAATCGCTGAGTAATTAGACGCTTAAGGAAGTGATTTCTCGGCATGATTTTTACAGATTAAAGAGGATGCTCTCTCTTGCTTTAAGCTGCACTTATTATAGAAGCGGTTTCCATTTCCCGACGTCTAGAAAAACACTCTGATTTATTTCGTAATAAGTTTAATGAGAAACACTGTCTTCTTTCTGGTTTCGAAACTTGCATAGCTATCTCTTTTTCATTTATTTAATCACCTATCTAGAACTGCATAACATAGCCCCGTAATCATTGTTCGCTCCATGGTTACATATTCTTTACTAACATGTATATCCTTGTGTCCACAACTACGGAGCTTTTCGTTTTCACTATTTTACGCATGGAAATTGCAATAAATATCTTTATATTGCACTCTTCAACTCTTGTCCTGTCCTCCTTCGATGTCTTTGCAAGTCTTCGTTGATCATTGGCTGGCACCAGCTTTCGAGGCCCAGATAAATAATCGCTGATTAATAACTTTCTTTCAACAAAGAAAAGGTTTCGTTGTTTTTCCAGAACTAGTGATAACATTGATTTTCCCCTAAGATAGGTTGAATTCTAAAATATAATTATAATTCCTCCGTCTGGGAAGAAGAATGTAGGGGAAGCGCAAGTTTCTTGTGTCTCCAGCTGCTCCAGGAGGCACAGGCGACACCTCTGATCATTTTGCTAACGAGTTTGTAACAGAGATAATGAAAGCTTCACGAGATTCTTTGCGCCATTTATAAGTACATTCTTTTCCAAATCTCTCTAATTCTGATGCCAGCCTCCTTTTCTTCCTCATATAATTCCGTACACTTTAAAACATATTTTTAAATTCTCAGTAGAGTTTAATTATGTGTTTTTAAATTGTTGTGAAGAGAAATTCTTACAACCACGTGTTCTATGTCTTGACATCTAAATTCAACCACACAACTGGCCCCTCATTAATGCAGGTTTTCTGTAGGCACAATATATCAATTCCTTCACAGAAAACAGCAGAAGCTGTGAACTGCTGAGTAACTCTTCTTTTCCGTACTGGTAAAAAACCGTGCGGGTGACATTATTTTAATGTCAGGACAGTTTAATCTGCTGCTTCCTTTCCACAAGTTAGAAAGAATTAGGAAACTCATCTGGTGTCCTGTTCCAACTGTTTAGGTTTCATAGAATCTCTTCAAGTGTTTCATGAAAAAGCATTTGGTGTGATAAGTGAGACGAATTAGATATCGGGGAAGGGAACATCAACAGAGACTCAAAGGGGTTGGTTTAAATTTTCCCAGTTACTTAATTATAGAAAATTAGAGAATTTAACCCATCATATCCCAAGTTTTTTTTTTTTTGCAAAATTTTTTGTAAAAATTGGCTTTAATAGAGGCCAAATAGGACCCCCAAACCATATTTATATATTTTTATTAAGCATTAAACGTGATATAAGCTTAGAGAATTTATTATCATAAGTTTTATTTTTAATTACAAGTTTTTGTAAAATTGGCTTTAATAGAGGCCAAATGAGACCCCAAACCATGTTATATGTTTTGATTAAACATTAGCGTGATATAAGCTGTCCTCATATGAGACACTGGGATGATAAGTAACTTGACTTATGGCTTTGTCCTCATGTAGAGACTGGGAGAATGGTAGTAACTAGGAATGATTATAAGAAATGGTTACAATAAGATATTGAACATTATTGTCAATATAACATTTTCCAAAATAGCAGTAAATCATTCAGAGCCATGTTACAGACCAATCCATAAATCATGTGAATTTCTATTAAAAAAAAAATCAGATTTCTCTTTCGAAAATAAATCAATGAATGAAATCATCTGAAACCACCAAAAATTTTCTTTCCAAGTAATCATATATCTTGTTTGGAAAATTGCGAAACAATGAACTAAATAAATGAGATTATTTAGAGTAAACAAAAGATCTCTTTTCAAATAAATTCAGATTTCGCCATTGGAAAACCGTAAAGATAGTGGGCAAAATGAATGAAATTACCTAGGGAAACTACTTCACATTATAATTTGTAAGTTCTTATGACTTCTGATAATATGGAGCGAAGCATTTCACACACATAGTTACTTCACATTTAGCACAATATGTTTCTGAGCTTTTGACTTGCAAGACTTGTTTTGGCACCTACGCTGCAACAATCTTTTTTTTTTTTTTTTTTTGTTATATGGCCTTTGCCACCATATCTCACATCGGGGATTTTTGTACGGGATACCAAAGGTTTACGAGGTCGTCCTGTTGATAATGCAAATCAATATCTTCCTGCTCATTCACCATCCGATAAACAATCCATGCATCCTCAAGAGCCATATCTAGCATGCAGAGTAAATAAAGGCCAGTACCATTTTTGCCTCTTATTGACTGGAATATTTTGCAACTAGCCAATCATGGTGGTCCACCCCACCCATATTTTTGTTATAGTTATTGATGGCATTTGGTTGAGGGACGCCTTCCTTGGTCTTAGAATCCTTTACCCACCGTTGGACTTTAGCAAGTCGTTCAACTGAATCAAAATTTGTTCCCACTGTCACACATTTGTTATCAAACCACTTGACTATGAGTATTTCCTCATTCGTGTCGAATCTGTAATCATATGACCCTCTTTTTCCCTTTTTCATGTCTTTGTCCGTCTTCAGTGGAGAATTTTCAAGCGGTTTCCATCTCATGGCACCTGTGGCCTGAAATCCTAATTTCTTAGGTGCACTAGTAAGTCGTAACAGTAAAATAGTTGTCAAAACTACAGATTGAGACTGTGAATTCTCAACACCTCTTAGCATTTAATAAAAACTACCTTTGAACCAACGAAAGATCTTGGTCTTCTGCAGAAGCATTCGCTTCCCACAATATAGGTAAAAATTGTAACAATGTCTGATGCTGCAAAGAGCCCAAAGTTTGTATCCGAATCTAATTGGTTTTCCATGCATAAATTGTTTCAGGGAATGGTGTCCATAATACTTAACCATCATTTCATCTATGGCAATACATTCTTTGAATAAACCAAATTGCATAAATGAGTTTTGAAGCATAGAAATGAGGTTTCTTACATTGAATCCTTTGTCATGTTTATTCTCATTAGCTTAGGCATTATACCAGAAATGGAGGAAACTTTTTACATTTTGATAAGAATTCCTCGACATAGCTGCTTTGACAATAGGTACATCAAGATATTCGTCATTTTGACCAAAATGTCTCTCTGAAAGGTAATTTATGATAACCCGGACAGAAGTAAAATACCAAAAAAAGACTTGATCCTCTTTCAACACTGAGGATGACGTTACCTTTATTTTTGGTAACAGTAGCGCATAAAAAAAAAGGACACTTTCTTTGATGATATGATCGGATATGTCTGGGGACAAGATAGTTTCAAATATTTCAAGTGTAAGCTTGCTCATATTTCCTTCATTTTCTTCAGAATTGTTTTCATACGTCTTTTCTCTTGGTTTCTTCTTACTGTACTCTGGAACTTTATACTTCAGGATGGTTCAGAATCTGGGAATCTTCTCTTCTTTGTTTTAGATTTCCTCATAACTTTGTCATCACAATGAGCCATGTCGAGATGGCGAACCTGTTGAACTGCCTTGGAATCATTGTTTAGGCATGGCGAAACTCTTCCTGGCTTCCCGGAGCTGCAAGAAATTTTGGTGGAATCTTGCATGTAGCAACTCCAAAGTCCCTGGGACATCTTGGACAGTTGCTTCACCGCTAGTATCATCAGATGCTTCATCCTCATCAGTTAATTCATTAACATCAGGAGGAATAATCACAATATCTCCACTTTCAATTTATTCTTCATCATGTTCAAAAAGTTCTTGTAATATCTCATCTACAGGATCAAGCAGGTTCCGACATGATCTTACTCCTTCATCTCAGTGTCCTCATATGAGGACACTCACTTTCGCATGATTTAACAACATTATATAATGTTCATAGTATTCATATACCAATTATATAGAACATTGTCCTTCAAATATTATATATAAGTTATAATATTGAGTTAAAGAATTCCATTTTCAAAGGAATATATTGCCATGAAATATTATCTGAAAGGTAGATTTCATAAAAATCTTTTTAGTTAATAAAATTTCTTTGGGCGCCTGTGGCGCCTTGAAAAAAATAACAATGGTAGGTTAGGATTTAAAGTGTCCAAAACAGGATTAGAAATCAGATTAAGGGTAACAGAATAGGAGAAAAAAATATTTTCTTAACCGTCCTCAAAATAGGACACTGGGAGCTAATGGGATAGTGTATACAAAGATAAAAATTTCAACAGGTTCTGCTACAGATGATTCCAAGTTATTTCTGTAATTTTTGGTTTAAATTTGTATGCAACTATAAAATTCCCTCACAGGCATTCTATATCCTGCTCATCAAAATGGACATTTCCTTGCATGCTCGCTGGAAAGGCTAACGGGAGATCAGTTCTCGCTGACCACCACTAAGGAATCAAATCACGAATTCTGATAGGTTTCCATTAATGTGTAATGTGACATGCTATCAATATACACAACAAATGTGATTTGCTAAAGATTGAGCATTTCTATTCCCCAATAGTTGTTTCAATATAAATGATGCCATTGAGCACATTCGGTGCTAGCAACACTCAAATATTTGATAATCAACTTTATACAAGGCCTGGATTGAAAAGTACAGCCTACTAGTATTATCATTAAGAGTGACACTTAAAATGACTACATCGAGTTGTAAACGTTCTTTCCCGATACTGACCTCCGTTTTTATGATGGTTGGTCTTCAAGGAGCAACTTGGGGCAGGACGGATTCTGCAAAATGTTGAAATGGCACTTTGCTTGGCGTATGAAGCCCGGCGTAGTTAACTGCCTTGTTGCAAGTGTCAATTCCCAAACCAGCTTTCGCCAAATATGCATCAACATAAACAACTTCAGCTTTGTATTTCTAGGAAAATAGCAAATGATCTCAAATTTGCATTTTTTCCACTATTATATCGTCCTTAAGAATAGAATATATGCAAAGCCTTCTTGATGCTATAAAGGATTTGATTTTCTCAAGTATTTTAACCCCTACTCTGAAAGAACCAAATTTGATCTGGAATTTGTACTCATATTAAATGCTAATATTCTGGGAGACCAAGGCTGCACTGTTGCAGAAAAGGCAACAGGGTATTGATCAGCCTGTTAAATGCTTCTTGAAGAAATTAACAAACATTAGCATATTTGGCTATCATAAGATGATATTAGTTTAGTTTTTGTTGTTAGGCATTTCACTCTTCAAGATAATATATAAATCCTTTGGTAATGTTACATCAGTGCAACTTTGAGGAAGTAGTAACCATCAATTGCTTCTCTGCAATCTCCAAAGAATTAGGGTTCATCATTTGCTTCTTCCTCTATTTGTAATGTAGAGATGCAGGTTACCTGTTATGAGCATTAGAAATTGTGCTTCGACTGGCACAAGAAGTAATCAGTCTGTGTATCTCAACATTGTGGAACTTCTTCCAAGTATTGAGTCACGATAAAACCAGCTGCTTTCGGTCACATTATTAGTATAACCTTAAAATAGTGATCCCACTTTGAGGAATTTGTCCCAGATTGAGTAATGTTTTTCAGGAAAATCTGGGAATTCGAAAAATTTAGAGGAAATCTAGGGGAATTTGAATAGGTTTCAGTGAACACTTAGTAACATTTAAGCCCAAATATATAGAGAGATTTAAAAGAAATCACATACACACACACACACACACACACCACACACACCCAGACAGCCGTAATATTAATTGGGACCTCTCCTCTGTAGCCTTTGTTTTGGAAGACATACGGTTGTTGGAGTAGGGGCGGGGTTTGAGGGAAAGTGTTTCCCGCTCCCCCACTTCCCAGTCGGCCTCCAGGCACATACCTCCGCTGAAATATTGACAAGCATAACGCGTGCGTGTAATTGCCTGGCGCGTGTGTTAGGTCTGTGAGTTTGAGAAGAAAAGAATTTAAACAACTGTAGAAGGTGTTATAAAATTAGCTATAATTTAGTTATTTTTTCATGGATGAGATAAGCCTGGGCCTAAAAACACAGTCCCTGTGCTATCCAGCTTGGCAAGGGCGGGTTATATTCCCAAGTCTGGAAGAGTACAGGGGTAGGGAAAATTAGGACCAATCAAAGCGCGCGGAGCTGTTCATGACGTCACAAGCCATACCTTTTAGCTCCTCAGTACCATATCCAGTACCGCCAGTCACGATGCCGAAGAAAAGCTTTCCAGTTTCACAGTTTGCCGGCCTTATGACTTATACGTACAGTCAGATATAACTAAACATTATGCAACACTAATTTAACAACAATATATTCTTCAAATGAGATACACCGTGAAATATATTATACGTTATTGGCTTCTCCTTCTTGGTAATAATGGTCAGTGCCTGTTAATTCCTGCTCGCCAAAGTGCGATGTTACTGCATAAATAATGTGTTATCGAGAGTTTCATTATATGCTGCAAATGCATGTTTAATTCCATTTATAAAAAGTTGCGATAACTCATGGGATGAATAAAACAATATAATACAAGATGACAAAGGTAATGTTTTCTGCAGACGCTACAGACAGGAGGCCAGAACTTGCAGCACCGACTCCATCAAGATGAATTTAATCTTGGACTTTGAAAGTGACGGCTTTAAAAATGTTGACATTAAATATGAACAAGACTGTGTAAGACTTAGAACCAATGTCAAGTGCAGAGAAGAATTCAAACAGTGGAAAGATATTTTTTGTTAAAAAAATATGCAGTGTTTTAATTCTTATAAACTATGCCAACTGCGAAAGAAAATGTTGCAAATGCTAAGTGTCATGGTAGTCATTGAGCTAAAGGGCAACTGAAGTAAGTTGCTACTAAAATGTTGTCCGGGATGTAGTGTTATGTGTTGGACAATATAACTTTTTCTTAAATCTGAACTTGCTTTGCCTTGAGTTAAAAATATATAAAAATAAACTCTGAACATTTACCTATATATTATTTCAATGCAGTTTGTTTTATTTGGCTCATTATTGTATACATTTAAGTCAGCTCAGTATTAAGAAGTCATTTTAGCCCCTAAGATCTATACTGTACAGTACTGTATGTGTGTGTGTTTATATACATATACATACATATATATATATATATATATATATATATATATATACCATATATATAACTATATATATATATATATATATTAAGTATATATATATATATACATATATATATCTCTATATATATATATATATATATATGGTTATATGGAGATAAAGAACTTTCAATTAGAGTAGACATGAGTTCTCTTTTATCTCCATATAATATATATATATATATATATATATATATATATATATATATATATATATGTATATATCTGAATATATATATATATATATATATATATTTTATATATATATACTATATATATATATATATATATATACTTATGTCTGTGTCTGTGTGTATAAACACACTGAAAATACTATATAATAAACCGGACTTGTAACAGACAAATAATGAGGAGCAGCAAACTGCATTAATAATATGGTAAATGTTGAAGTTATTTTTATATTCCTGCAAGTCAGAGTTGCTTTAACACCGACAACATTTCAACTCAAGTTGCTAACAATGACCGCTTTACCAACGCAACTCTTTTATTATAGTACAGTTTATAGAATTGAAGCACTGCATGTTTTTGGCTTAAGCACATTTGAACTGACGTTCTAAGTGCATATTTAATGTCGAAAGCATTTAAAATCGAATTAAAATTAAGATGTAAATCTTTAGTATTATATTGATTATGCAACTCTTATAAATGAATTGTGCATTTCTGAAATATACTATTGAAATATGATGTAATATTGTTATGCAGTAAATAACGGCAGCTACGGTGTATCATTGAAGAGCTATGTTGACGTTGAAACCAGTGACACACTCTTAGTTATATACATTTAAAATATTATATTACAAGCCATAAACAGTGACTAAGCTTCTCAACATGCATTCCAGCGTGTAACAGTCTTATTGCTGAAGCAAAGTGGCTTGTGACTATGTGATAACTTCGCGCTGATGTGAGCCTGTTTGCATGCTCCGGGCAACTGTACGTCGGCTGCTGAGCTGCAGAGACAGACTAAATGTAACTAAATTATAATTTATAACACCTTCTACAGACATTTAAGTGCTGTCTGGTATTTACACCACAGGCACTGGGCAGCATTGCTGTCGTGTGATGGAAGTAGCATTGCTTTGCTGTGTCTTCAGGCTTTGAAAGAAGGTATGCGATGAAATCTGGCTGTGTCTGTGTGTGTGATGCTCTATAGCTGGCAAGCATCACTAACTGAACAAATTTTTTGAGTCGATTTTTCCCAACTGTAAATTTCAATCTGAGTCCCCAAATGGGGATCATAATCCTGTGTCTTGACGACAACTATCATCGGGAGGACTACGTGTGAGTCTGTGATTATCATCAATTACTTCTGTGTTTAAACCGCCGTGTGAAGTAATATGTTTGATTTGAAGGCTGCTCACAAAGCCAATTACCAAGGATTTACCTTCTTGCGAAGGAGTGAAATACTGGCTGTATCTCGTCAACATGACAGCAGAGTATGCTTTGTTAGAAGACTAACTAAGAAGCATGCAACAGGCCAACCACGCGCCACTACTGCAACAGGTGGCAGTGCGGAATTCCAGATAGTAACTTTCCGGAAATGAGGTTAAATACTTGAAAATGTCTTTATAACATCGAAGGCTACTGTTCCTATTCTTGGAGACATTGCAAAAATGCTGAGGTAGCGGCAGCCGTCGAAACGGAGTCCCGCCGAAGTTGCTCGATGTAGTCATTTAAGTGCAATACTAGTAGGCTGTGCGACGCTAATACTGATTATCATGGGATACGCTCAGAGTGGTGTGTGTAGCATGTCGCTTGAAGCAATTCCTTAGTGATCGGGTGACCTCCCCATAACTCAGCAGCCTATTTGCTGATTAAATGCTGTGGAGAAATTTTATAGTTGCATACAGAGCAAAATTACGCCAGCTTGCTTTTGTATCTTTTTAGTGTCTATTGCCACCACTAATCACAATTTCGAACATATATCATTACAGGCGCAAAAGTTTTGTAACTGAAATCCTTTCCGTAACAATATATTCCCGAAAGCTCAGGCGCTCAACGCTATGAAGGTTTGTATGTTCTGCTGTGTATGTAGTTTTATAACATTATCATGTGTTGATCATGCGAAAGTCGGGCGGAGTAGATGTGTTGGAACCTGCTTGATCTATTGAAACTTTTTGGGCATGATAGAAACTCGGTAGTGGAAGACTATTGATTATTCCTGTTAACTGATGGCTCTGAAGTAACTGTCCCGGAAGTTACACATTAGCTACTGCGCTCCAACCGAGAAAAATGCCCGTGATTTCAGCGATAACTAAAAGTGAATCTAAAACAAGAAGAAGAAGGCTCTGGAAGTACAAGCCGAAAGACACGAAAGAAAGAAAGCAGTATTGCTCTATCAATACTGTTACCAAATAAATCGTGGATACTGATGTTTACTACGTCGATTATCGTGCAGACAGTCTTGCCTGTGTCCAAGCAGCTATGTCAGTCAAATGTAAAAGTTCATTTCTGATGCCTAAGTATAAACATGGATTCATTCTGTGTAAAATATTTATGCAATTGGTTTATTCGAAATGTACTCAATCAAATGATGGTTAGTATACCATTCCTGGCTGTTTATGCATGGTTCAAACTTTGAAACACTTTGCGGTAAATTTACCTATGTTGTGGGAGCAGAAGACAGGCTCTTTCGTTGTTTCCAAAAATGTCTTGAAGTGTTGGCACAGTCTCAATACTGTATATTTTTGACAACTATTTTATGATTTTTGACTTTTACTAGTGCTAGAAAACTTAAGTTTCATTCAAGCCAGCTATCACTGGCTGGATCATGTTCTGGGTGAGCTAATACCATGAATCAGGTTTGACCTCTGTTCAGCTGAGTATTGCTGTTGGTGTTTGACTTTGTAAAGATTCACAGGCACCAACAAATGCCATCAATATTACTAACAGTGGTGATTTTAGTTGGTGTGTTAAAGCATCAGAAGCTGAAAATGTTTTTATTTGACACCTCGCATGCTGGCTTTCTTATTGCATGGTGTTTGGTGTGAGCATTCATACCTTTGACATCGTACAAGCGTGTAACGAAAACCCGCCTGGGTATTAACGTAAGAATATAGCCTTGCAGAGTCAAAAGCCTGAAACATATTGTGTAAATGACAGCTATGTTTGTGTGAAATAACTCGCTCATGCCGAAGTCATACTATTTCCTAGGCAGCTACTTGGTTTTCAGGCGAATCTAATTTATTTTGAAGATCTTTGTTTGCTCAATGTCTCATTTATTTGGTTCATTGACTGAGCAAAAATATGATGCTGAAACGAAAATTTTGGTGATTCGAATGTTTCATTCGTTGATTTATTTCGAAAGCTGATTTTTAATAAATTCACGCGATTTACTGTTGGCGACATCAACGAAAGCAATTACTGCTATTTTGGAAAATCCCGCTATTGACAATAATGTTCAATATCTTTATTGTGACTTTCATTTCTTACTGTCATTCTAGTTACTATAAATCCCGGTGTCTCATGACGGCTTACGCTAAGTCAGTATTACTGTCATCGGTACTCATATGGTTTGGCACCTATCACGCTTGTGCTTAATCCAAATAACAGCTGGTCTCGACTCACAATGCGTATTTTTACAAAGCTGTGATCAAACAAAAACTGGTATGATGAGTTAATATACAAGCCTGTCGTTTAATAAGCAATAAATATATGGCATGGTTGAATCTCATTGTATAATAAGCAATTTTTACAAAAAATTTTGCAAAAAAAAACTTGGAAGTTATAATGAGTTAAATTCTAGTGTAGTAACTGAAGTAAACCAACCGCTGATCTCTGGTGATCTTTCTGATAGCCCTAGATCTTTCATGAAGACACTGAAGAAGATCTATGAAGGCCTATTGTGAAATTTTCAGATGATTTCACTTTCTGGCTTGTGGAAGGAAGCGGCGAATTAACTGTCTGACGATGAAGTGCCCACGGTTTAGTACAGAAGGACCTCGGCACAGCTTCTGTAACTGGTGTCTGCAGCTTCATAGAAAACCTGATTGTGATATCAAGGCTACTCGTTCCGTGGTTCTTCTTCGCTGGCATTTACTGAACCAAAGACACAAAGTGTGCAGGCTGGAGCTTTGAAAAAGTGCTACAAATGACAAGAAATCCGTGAAGCTCTGTTCTCCTGGAGCCGAAGTATATGCGCTGGCGCTGCGCTGCTCCTGTAGACGGAGGAATGTCACTAAGCCCTGTTTTAGAATTCAACTGTCTTCCAGAAGTAGTTCTGGAAAAACAACAGCTACTCTTTGTTGAAAGCAACGGTGTATCTGAGCCTCAGCGTGCCAACGAAAACTACAGAAGGGCAGTTTAGAGGGAAGAGATGCGATATAAGATGACCTGTTACCATGCGTAGCGAACAGCTCCACGCAGTGTGACAAGAATATACAGAGTGTTCGTGAAATCTGTAACTATGAGTTGAGCAGAGGTATGTTTGAGTGCTGAAAGCTATGCGGGTTTCGAAGACCAGCGGTGTTTCATGCGAAAGCCGCTTTCGGTACGGCGTGGCTGGAGAACATCCTGTCGAGATCCTCAAGCAATTACTCGGTCGAAATAACAGACTGGACACGAGTATCATGTCTTCTGGAACGCGTCGTCTTTCGCGTGCGAAAACTACTCGAAGAAATGTGATGGTCTGCAGGAGGACAAGTGACACAACGTGAAAAACCGGCGCTTCCGTTGACAGAGCTGAATGTCTCTACGCTACATTGGACTCTGAACAGTGAATGAGGCCCGGGCCAAGGTAGCGCTGGGATTTGTGCATTTAGCGCTGGCGCGACGGTAAGTGACTGGGAAGCTCACGGTGCACTGTGAGCTCTGTTGGGAAGAAAGATGGAGGTGGCATTTGATACTGCATGGTGCGCGACCTGGCAGCCATCAAGGCACGTTATTGTTGATCTGGAGAAATATTTAGTTGACGCTTGTTTATCGACCAGTCAATCTTTTCATCATGTAAATATCGCTGAATATGTTTGTCTTTTATCGCCAGTAATTGAGTAAGAAGAAATGCAAACACAGGCAATGTGGCTCTATGTGAAGTGTAGATGGACCTTGTGCTGCTCATACACCAGTCAACATAGTATCCAGCTGGATTATTACCGCTCTATGCATCAAATATTTTACGTATTGAGAATCTTCTAGGCAGTGATCCGCAGAGCTTCTGATAACACCTGCTAACGGGAGCGAGCCATCTATTTCGCCCAATGAATGGCAAAGCATTGGCGACCGCTGTGTCGTGTTTCGAGACCACTTTTGTAACTGTCTTGCTTTCGGCGCCTGGCAAAGCTCGGTAATTTGATGAACATAAATTGGTTGTGAAGTGGAACTCATTCGTCTGTAGAAATTCCGGTGAAAATATTTTGCTTTGCGATCGTCTGACGTTATGAAGAGAAGGAGAGAGAGAAGAGAGAGAGAAGCTGCTGTCATGTTACAAAGCCACATGTGTTATTTATTTATCTTAAATCACTTCTGCAAAGTTTTGAAGATATTGATTATCATCATTTAACAACCACATTATTACTATAATAAGTCATGTATGTAACATGTGACACTATCACATTAAGTTACTTAACCTGATATAAGTTATTTGTAAAATTAGTTACACAAATGGGCTTTGAGTATGTGTTGAAGGCACTGTACAACTTTGATGAATCAGTTTGCTCTCATCAGCTTCTCAGTCATGAAGGTGGAAGTACTTACTGTGAGCACAGTGAGCTATCATGGATGTTTAACTTCGTCATTCGCTGTTGTCAATCGCCCCCACATTGGACCATGGATGAAACTGTGAGCTCCTCAGTTTTACTGAACTTCTTCCTTCTACTTTCCTCTCTATCTCATTTTTATTATTCAAATGTTTTATTATTTAAACTACTATATTCAAGCTCATTAAGCATTAATCCTATAATGATGACTGACTTTTGTACTATCATACAAAGTTCTGACAACATACCATAATTACCTAGACATATACTGGCGAAATCATACAAAGACAAAAATTTGGCTGGCCACAAACTACACAAAATGTTGATCACCTGGTTATCACTCTGAACAAGTGACTAATATACAGTGATAACTTTGGAGGAAGAGACAGTAATTTGACATAAGGTGCATACCTTCTTATAATTTGAGGTTGTTTACTAAGTTGCGTTTCAGCGCTGAAGGTCTGCTGCTAGTCTACAAACTTCCATTTCAGATCTCTCACGACACTAAGGCGACTGAATGACGAAAATGAGTGAACGAGGTGAATGATCGTATGGAAGAAGCGATCCCAAATCCATGCAAACACGCAAATGATTTGAAACTGAAGACTTATTGTGTGTTCCTCAAAACGTTAACACTGGCGGTCGCCCAAATGAACGGTGGAAGAAGCCGCTGTGTTCTTCTTTATCTTTGCTGCTGTCTGCGTGCTCCTCACTCTTTCTCTTCCAGCCCTTTCCTTTTCTTCG
>NC_089786.1:18618839-18628839 GCF_040412425.1 Macrobrachium rosenbergii
CTGAAGGTCAATAAAATAAGGCAAAGGGTGTTCATAGATCTCTTTCTTCCCGTCACTATTAATGCAAAATTACTATACATACAGGTTTTATTGTAACAAGTAGCCAAAATATGTTCTGGATAATGTGAGTCCTATTCATTGTCGTAATTTACTGCAATTCGTTATTCAGAATTCAGGACTGACATCACGCAATCCTTGCAGAAATACTGAAGAGAATACGGAGATTTTTAGATCAAATATGATGTCAAGAAAATAATGCCCGTAACTTAAATCATCTGTTGCTTTGGTATAATAAATTCAACATGAAAGTGTTCAGGTAGGATATTTACATCGCGTAATGCTAATAGGGCACTGAATGGAAAATAGAGATTTTTATATTAATATGATGTCAAGAAAAATAATATACCTAAGTTATATAATCTGTTTATATCTATATAAAATAAATTTAACCTGCGTCAATGCTCCGTCTAATAACAATGTCTAAATATGACAAGCAACCTTTTTAGACATTGTTATTAGAAGTGAATAATTTCCGTGTCAATTTAGTACGTAGAGAAAAGCAACAAATAATTCACTTTATGCACATTATGTCTCTGGACACCAAATTAATGTAAAAAACACTGCATTCTCTTCAGTGTTCCTGCGAGCATTACATGAGGTCTTCCTAAATCCCTGGGTAACAAATTGCAAAGCATTACGAAAACTGGTGGGGACATATGTTATCCAGCTCATATTTTGGACACTTGCGACAATAAAATCGTGAAGTCATTTTACAATAAAAGTGATAGAATAACAATTATCTAAGAGAGCCTCTGTTTGCCTTATTTCACCAGCTTTGAGTAATCACATCCTGGTCGAAAATGCTCATTGCAAAAGAAATCTTTTCATAAAATAACACTAAAAACAACACACTTATAAGAAATTGGCCTCACCAGACAAGCAGCGTTGTTTATAAAACCCCATGTACGGACTGTGATTCATTAAAAATTTAGGCCACACAAGTACGGTGTTAAATGTAAGAAAAAAAAAAAAAACCAAATATTTGGTTAGAACCAGCCTAAAGTGAAGTGAAAAATCACATAGTGGTAAAATAAAAACGAGTTGTTTCTACAAATAATGCATTTAACAACTGACAATATTACTTCAAGCCCAGGTTTTATACGCTTCCCCATTAGGTAACATGATGTTCAAAGATTTTAAAGAAAAACTAAAGGAACTCGGCAATCTTGTTCATGCCCTATCCTTCTCCTTTGTTAAACCAACACCTGAGTCAATACAAGGCCGCTTTCCTAATCTGAAGAACTACTATAAAAATGTAGAACTACTATATAAATGTAGTGGTCTCTCTAAGAATTAAAACTTTTCCATTCGTTGTTTCAATTTTTTCTTTATATACGTTATATATACAGACATATAAATATATACATATAATATATATATATATACATATATATATATATATATATATATATATATATATATATATATATATATATATATATATATATATATATAATATATATATATATATATATATATATATATATATATATATATATATATATATATATATATATATATTAGTGTATATATATAAATATTTTTTTCCTATATGTATACATTCTTTCCACCATTTGGCCTTTTGCATTTTTTGGAACGGGTGTCATCAGACTAGTGCATCTTTCAGGGTTTTTTTAGCAAATCTTCAGAGATGAGGTTGCATGCCCCATGTCCTTCTTTTTGATATGCTAATACCCACTTTCTGTTGATGGACTTGTACACAATAGCTTTGGATAAACTTGGGTCCAACAATCTTCAGCCAAACGCTGTATCACTCAAGCAATGAGCCCGCTATATATGTGCATGTATATATATATATATATATATATATATATATATATATATATATATATATATATATATATATATATATATATATATATATATAATTAATTGACTCATAATAATTGACCGAACCCCGGTCGTTCAAGTGAGAGTCCAGGCCGTTAGCAATTCCTCTGCACAGGACATGAAAGGAGTTGGAACCTAAGTACTACGTACCTAAAGTTTTTCCCGGGCAGGCGCCTAGCGCCCAGCTACCAGCGAATTTTACCCAACTTCTCCACACAACAGCAAACGAACTACTATATAACACTTCCTTCGACTTACCCCTTCACCGAGAGATATGGTGGAAATGACCACATGGGAACGTGTTGCACAGAAATAAATTTATGGCTCACACGTTCCCATGTGTTCACCTACATATTACCCATATATATATATATATATATATATATATATATATATATATATATATATATATATATATATATATATATATATATATATATATATATATATATATATATATATATATATATATGTATATATATGTATATATATGCATATATGTATGTATATATAAATATATATACGTATATATGTATATATCATATATGAATATATATATATATTTGTGTGTATGTGTGTGTGTGTGTGTGTGTGTGTGTGTGTGTGTGTGTGTGTGTGTGTGTGTGTGTGATACAGGAACTGTGAAACAACCAGGAAACATATCCAGAGGAAGACGGACGAAAACCACACGTCACCAGGCTTTCTTTTATTTTATAGCCAATGTTTCGTAATTATCTACAGAATTACATCCTCAGGGCTGTGCATAAGAAAAGATAAAAAACAATTATAAGTACAGTCTTAGAATACATTTAAAATATTACACAGTAAGAATGAAATAAATAGAAATAAACCACAACCAACCAAGAGGTGACACAGTAAGGAACTAAATGGAAAGAAACCACCACAATAAGGAGTTCAGCTACGTACAATTGACCAGCGGATGCATGAGTATTTAAGGATGGTACAAGTTGTTTTATAAATAACGACTCTAGGGTTCTTAAATCCCCTGAGGGTTGGCAATATGACCGATGACACTAAAATATTTGTTCTCAATGTAGGTTTACATTGTTTTGAATGGTTCCTGGTATTGGAGTTCTCTGGGTTCGAGATTCTGCTACTCAGTGGAAACTAACTCCCCGATGTGAATCATTGCGCACCTTAAGAAGCCTACTGGTAGATCCCACATGAATTCATGAAATACATTTAGGGCAAGTATATTTATAGACGACACCAGAAGACATTTAAGGACACAGCTGATCCTTTACTTTACGAGTCGGTTTTGGATGGCGATGCTCACCGCCTTCCGCTATTAAAAAGGTATGTGTGTGTGTGTAATTGTAATATCTCGAATTCTTTGTGCTTTTTGGATACGGTTATCACTACAAAGCCTTGGGATCCATGTGCAAGAAATTTAAAGAAATTATATTAGTACGCGTAGACCAATAGTGCTTTGTATGGTGGTAGCCACAGTTACTAAATGGTCCTACATGACATGGCGGCCATATTGGAAACTGTGTATAACCTACGAGCAGCGTTCAATCTAGGACGCCTTAAAGAAATTAAGAGGAAATTTGCATGTGGCATTTTTTTGTATTTAAGGACCAAATAACAGCTATTAACTTCATACCAATCCATATGCGCAGTTGGATTTGATAGCTGTGTCGAAACTAATATATTTCCTAAACCCCAGTTTACCATTTGTGTACTTATTAACAGCAGGTCAACTATCTTTATTCTATACAAATCTAAACAAGGCGGAGGATGGAAACTGATTACAAAAACGTAATTATCAATATACTTCATGTATGTTTGTGTATATTTATACCATTTACTCATATTCATACGGATATGCATAAAGCATATATATATATATATATATATATATATATATATATATATATATATATATATATATATATATATATATATATATATATATATATATATATATATAAAGTAGATATTTGTGAATGTTCGGGTGCATATATCTAAAAATATCGTTTAATCTTAACATAGTGGACATTTAGCCTTCTGTGTTACTCTTTCACCACTAACATGGACATTTATATCGGAAATAATTATAATTCCAATGTTTTAATGGTCTTGAAATAATAATAATAATAATAATAATAATAATAATAATAATAATAATAATAATTATAATAATAATAATAATAATTTTTTATTATCAAATTATTATTATGACCTACTCAGTTATCAATATTATTATTATTATTATTATTATTATTATTATTATTATTATTATTATTATTATTCTTGCTCAATTGGAATTATATATGAACTATCTATAATGTAGGAAGGAAGCATGCTCAGGAGATAAAAAATCTCATACAAGGAAAAGGTTTTTGCGTAAATAATGACGCGCATTCTAGATAATCCTTCAGCTGAAAGGAATCCTTCAATCAAATTCAGATGCTGAATAACGTCATATCATGTCCCAGTGGCGCAATCGGTTAGCGCGCGGTACTTATACGACAGTGTCTGAGCCATGCCGAGGTTGTGAGTTCGATCCTCACCTGGGACAGAACCTTTAAAAGCACCGAGCAATGGCTTTGGGTTCGAGACTTATACAGAACGAAACATGTAAGATCCTAGACAGTAAAAAGGCACTTTCAGCCTCACGCGAGAAAACCTAAAAAATCTGTGACAAACTCTGTAATTTCAAGGTTCACTTGGGACAGTGACTTAGAACAGACAGAAACTGTGAATTCGAATCTTGTCTAGAGTAGAACCTTTAAAAAGCTTAGACACTAACATCTGACACATACATGGGACAAAAACTTAAAAAAGTTTGAGAGGTTGTTGCTTCAGCAGAACAATTTAATTCCCTCAGCAGTTAGCATGAATCATAATTATCACATTCACATCATCAGTGAAGAGAGTGAGCCAAGCTGGGATGAAACTATACGAATAGCAAGGTTAAGCTGAAAATTATTCTGGGACAAAAAAATTATAATTTTTTTTGCAGTGAGTAAGTTTTCAACGGTCCTTAAATAGATTTTGGAGCGTATGTATAGTGAGTGCTTTTATTTCCTTCGTTGGATTATATCTTTAGGAACAGTCATAATCTCGCCTGGGCAGAAAATGTATAAGTCCTACAGTATGAACACGAGTAACGGCCTGGGATGGAATAAACCTCTGAAACCATGGACGGCAGCTAAATTCAGACCTCATGGAATTAAATTATTTTTATATGTGAGACTGGCATTCTTGCCTTCTAATTATAAGTTCTGCATTTTCTGTAGCAGATGAGGCTCTAACTCATTCCATTGACTTGGGGTTCAATATGCTATATTCCAAGCAAAATCCTAACTCACTTTTTTTACCATGGTTCTCAAAGCTATGTCCATATGCTCTCTTATGGACTCAGCCTCACAGTCTCGCTGTTAGAGTTCTGCAGTGTTAAATGCTTTTCTTAGGACAAGGATTATGGCAAACGAATAGCGTTAATTTCTTTTGATTTATAGTGTTTATCCTCCTCAACACTTACATTTTCTAGGTTACTGGTTACTGGTCGGTTCAAGAAAAGAGTAGAACTCACATTGCATGCGAGATATTCTAGGGAATCAAATTCGAAGTCTGAACCCAAATGGATTGAACACAGTGACTGGTAAGTCTCCAACTAACAATGTCGGTTTGAGTTAGACACCGTGTAATAGCTGTTCCACACTAACCGACGATATCCCCCGAAATATTAAATATAAATGGTGATTATGTCTGCAGCATTAGCAAGCCCTCGTCACAGCATTAGCAAGCCCTCGTCACTTGACGCATATTATGAAATATCCAGTATCTGGAGATCAAAGAAAAAGAAAAGGACACTGAACACAAAGTGGAAAATAAACATTTTACATTTTGGGGTTTTTGGTGCTCTGCTGTTTTCGTTCTGATTATTTCGATTACTTTTCTATTAACCGATGTTGGGCCAGATGTAGAAGAAAAAGGTTAGTTAGAATTATATGCTAAGTTAGCAGGTAACTTGATATGATTTTGCAGAAATCAAAAGTAGCTTCTCCGAAACAGCAAAATAAACAAATTTGTCTTAGCAGGAATAACCTACGTGTACAGATCAGACCATAGCTGCCAGATTTAGTTGGTCACGTGACACAAAATTTTAAAGGTTTTATGTACTTAGGCTCTATGTTCAGTTTTCTACAAATTTCAAATGCTGAGTACTGCAGATGATGCAAAAGGGGAGCATATAAGAATATCAACTGATTTCCTGTGCATCATGTGATCCTGTCATGTGAGCATATAGATATATATATATATATATATATATATATATATATATATATATATATATATATATATATATATATATATATATATATATATATATATAATCATGAAGCTGTAAATGTCACTTTATATCAAATTCACGCTACTCGGGAATATCCCCGATGGGGAATTATCACCGAAGGAGAATTTTATAAGTGATAAATGGACTGGTACTGCCGAGTCTCGAACCCACAACAAAGATACTTATCCAGCGACTCCAGTCAACGTTCTACCCACTGAGCTATCAAGAGAGGTAAATGTCAATGCCGAGTCTGGAGTACTTTATTTACCCGTCGAGAGTGGGGAAATTGTACTTGGCTTCGGCATTAACCAACCTCCACCATGATGGTTTTTTGTTACGTTTGGAACACAAAGCTCTTTTTATGAAATTTTTATCACACCGTGATTTATATACAATCATGAAGCTACAAATGTTGCTTATATCAAATTCATGCTACCTTGGGAATATCCCCGATGGGGAATTATCACCGAAGGGGAATTTTATAGTGGTAAATGGACTGGTACTGCTGAGTCTCGAACCCACGACACCGATACTTATCCAGCGACTCCAGTCGATGTTCTACTCCACTGAGCTATCAAGAGGTGTAAAAGTTAATGCCGAGTCTGGTGTACTTACTTTACCCGTCGAGAGCGGGGAAATTGTACTTGGCTTCAGCATTAACCCACCGCCACCATGATAGTTCTTTTGCGTGTTCGGAACACGCAGCTCTTTTATGAAATTTTTTATCACACCGTGATTTATATAGGGAGATCGGGGCTAGCAGTATAATTTTATTAATTTTACCTCTAATTCAGTATCTAATGAAGGAAACGTTAACAAATTTATGCTGTGAAAAGTTTATTATATGTATCATAATCATGTAACAAAACCTTATATACTTTTCATTTCCTGGAATATAATAGAAAAATAGCAGAAAAATTTTTGTATACAACTTGCCCCATATGCAAGCAAGTTGTTACAGACCATGGGGTATATTGTTACAGAATATAAAAAGAATCACATCCTTTAAAACCAAGAGAAATCAGCTGACACTTCATTTATACACGTCACATACATAATCAGCACTTTCATTTGTGCAACTTTCATGGGCCCAATCTTTTGCATTTGATGCATTGCACCACTGCTCCCCTGAGGCTGAATTCTGACCATACACCACCACATGCAAGACACCAATAATCTTCAATGTTCTTTCTGTTCTTATTTCCACCAGACTTCAGAAACCATTTGTCGTTCAGAGTCCTTTTACAGGTTTTACTCTTGAGCCTTTTCATTGTGAATCTTCATTGTGTTTCTGTAATTTCATCTTCTCAGGTGTGTCTGTTAGTATTGCTGTGTGGCGTTTTCTTTTGTTGCATCTTTGAGTCTTCCCTGGGCTAGCCTTTCTAAATGGTTGCAGCTCCTCTGAGGTTTTGATTTCTCCTGTAGGCTTTTGCTCTGTCTTTATAGAAGGAGGTGACTGGTATGTGTAAGGCCTATCTAAACAATCCTTGCTTGTGCTTGTAACAGGGTCTGCAGAGAATCATATTCTCAAGGCTTGTTATATGCTGGGGAGTTATTTCATCTTGAGGTTCACAGATAGGTACCATGTAGCCTATGCAAACTTCAGTAGGCTGTAATAGGCTTTCATAATTTTTGGTTTCACTTTCCATTTCTGTGGCTTCTACAACTACAGGTGTATCCTGTGCATTTTCTTCTGGACGATCAGTAACATCAGCAGGAAGCATCATCACCAAAGATATCCCGATTGTAGGGGAAAATACCTGTCACCTTGAAGCCTTTTTGTATGTTTTCCATAGTTGTGGCCTTGGCCAATGCACTGGCAGCAATTCCTGGCAAATCATGTATGGTTATTGTCTTTCCAGGAAAAAATTTTCAGCCAGCTGCCACATGACTCATTAAGGTACTTTTAAAGGGCACATAAACTCTTAAATCCAAAGGATGAAGCCTGTGTGAACAGTGAGGTGGGAAAGTGACAAGGACTCCATTGTACCTGCAGTAGTCTATTAGCGGCTCTAAACTTAAATGGGAGTCATAATTGTCAAGAAGGATTAGAACAGGCTTGTCTTTTGTGCACTTTGTCACTGACACAAAAAAAAACAAAGATTATGAAGTTTTCCCCGTCATCCGTCCAGACGGGTGTGCTACTCCAGTGCATTCAAGAAGTCCATCCCTGGTAAAATGATCCCTGAAATTAACTCAAGGGAACACAAGCATTGGTGGAACTGTGTTACCACTAGCACTGATCACGGTAACTAGCGTCACAAGAGCTCCTCTCTCTCACCAAATGTCATCTCTCCTACTTGCTCTATCTGTCTTTCTTTTGTAGGTCCTAACCATATTTGATAATCCAGAAATATGAAATAAATAATTAGATAAATAAATCTAAAATTTCTTCCGTATGGGTTAAGTTTTATAACTATATATCACGCGGGGCAAGTTGTTACTGACTGTAACAACCAGCCCCGAGCGAATTATTTTCCTTCTCCTCATAAATTTTGCTATTCATTTGAATTATGGGAAAATGAAGTTTAATCACATATTAAGCGTAAAGACAGTTATTTCATAAACACGAGTTTCATTAAGGTCTATGAAAAAAAATACGAAAGGGCAGATTACTTACTCAGAGTATTCAAAAACAGTTTTTTGCTTGTAGTTTCACAGACGGTTGATCAACTTGTTTAGCATTCAATGAGGATAAGGCTGATATTGACGCCCAAACGTCACAAAAACCTCGGCGCCAACTATTGCCATATGATAAAGATATGCACTAGCCCCGGTCTCCCCTACAATCATGAAGCTAAATGTCGCTTAATATCAATTCACGCTACCTCGGGAATATCCCCGATGGGGAATTGTCACCGAGGGGGAATTTTATAGTGATAAATGGACTGGTACTGCTTCGTGATTGTATAAATCATTGGAATTATAATTATTTCGAGGTAAATGTCCATGTTAGTGCTGAAATAGTAACACAGAAGGTTATATGTCCACTATGTTAAGATTAAACGATATTTTTTGATATATGCACCCGGACATACACAACTTCCTACCTAACTATATATAAACATTCCTTATATATATATATATATATATATATATATATATATATATATATATATATATATATATATACATACACACACTTTATGCATATCCGTATGAATGTGAGTAAATGGTATAGATATATACAACAAACTACATTGATAATTACGTTTTTGTAATCAGTTTCCATCCTTCGACTTATTTAGATTTGTATAGAATAAAGATAGTTGACCTGCTGTTTAATAAGTATACAAATGGTAAACTGGGGTTTAGGAGATATATTGGTTTCGACACAGCTATCAAATCCAACTGCGCATATGGATTGGTATGAATAGCTGTTATTTGGTCCTTAAATGCAAAAAATGCCACATGCAAATTTCCTCTAATTTCTTTAAAGCGTCCTAGATTGAATGCTGTTCGTAGGTCATACACACTTTCCAATATGGCCGCCATGTCACGGGGGACCATTTAGTACTGTAACTAGTTCCTCGCTGGGTGAGCGGGTTCCGTTCTCAGCTACCACTCTATTGATCGCGAGTTCGAATCTCCGACCGGCCAGTGAAGAACAAGAGGAATTTGTTTCTGGTGATAGAAATTCATTTCTCGCTATAATGTGGTTCGGATTCCACAATAAGCTGTAGGTCCCGTTGCAAGGTAACCAATTGGTTCTTAGCCACGTAAAAATAAGTCTAATCCATCGGGCCAGCTGTAGGACAGCTGTTA
>NC_089786.1:18633839-18645928 GCF_040412425.1 Macrobrachium rosenbergii
AACTGGGGACTGGTTAACAATATGTGGAGGGTGTGAAGTCTCAAAGGGATTTTCTTTAAAGTGTGAGAAAGGGTACTAACTCCCCCTCAGGTGGTGATAATCAGATTTGGCAAGATGCATTTTTAGTTACTTAGGGAACGTCTGCCCATTTGACATCTGGACGGCCATAAGGGATAATGGAGAGGCAAGAGAAAATGTCAGTTAACTTCACATAAAACATTTTGTAGTTCTTTTTAACATCAAATATGATTCGTATCTCAATATTAATACAGAAAAACATAAAACAAACTCTCAAAAAGGACGTTAGTAATAAATTATATATATATATATATATATATATATATATATATATATATATATATATATATATATATATATATATATATATATATGACAAGATCACATGACATACTATACGGAAATCAGTTAATTTTCCTATATGTCACTTTGCCCCATCTGCAGTACTCTGCATTTGGAATTTGTAGAAAACTGAACATAGAGCCTTACCGTATACAACCTTTTAAAGATTTTGTGTCATGTGACCAAATAAATCTGGCAGCTATGGTCTGATCTGTACACGTAGATTATTCATGCTCAGACAAACTTGTTTATTTTGCTGTTTTGGAGAAGCTACTTTTGATTTCTGCAAAATCATACCAAGTTACCTGCTAACTTAGCATTTAATTTCAACTAACCTTTTTCCTCTACATGTGTCCCAAAATCGGCCAATAGAAAAATAATCAAAATAATAAGAACGAAAACAGCAGAGCACCCAAAACCCCCTAAAATGTAAAATATTTATTTTCCATTTTGTATTCAAAGCGTCTTTTTCTTTTCTTTTTGATCTCTACATACTGGATATTCCATAATTTGTATCAAGTGACGAGGGTTTGCTAATGCTGCAGACATAATCATCATTTATATTTAATATTCAGAGGACATCATCGGTTAGTGTGCAATAGCTATTATACAGTGTCTTACCCAAACTGATATTGTTAGTTGGAGACTCACCAGTAACTGTGTTTAATCCATTTGGATCCAGACACCGAACTTGATCCCTATATAGAATATGTAGCATGCAGTGTGAGTTCTATTCTTTTCTTGAACCAAGTCAGTAACAAATAACCCACAAGAATGTAAGTGTTGAGAGGATGAGCTTACTACACATCAAGAAATTAACACTGTCTTTTGAGCATAAGCCTAGTTCCTAAGAAAAGCATTTAACACTGCAGAACTCTAATGGCGAGATTGTGAGACTTGTGAGACTGAGTCCATAAACGAGGCATATGGACATAACTTTCAGAACCATGGTAAAAATGTGGCTTAGGATTTTGCTTAGAATATTACATATTGAACCCCAAGTCACTGTAATGAGTTAGAAAATGTAGAACCTATAATCAGAACCTAAGAATGCCAGCCTTATGTATACAAATCATTTAATTCCATGAGGTATGAACTCAGCCCCTGTCCCATGGTTTCAGAGGTTTTATTCCATCCCAGGCCATTACTCATGTTCACACTTTAGGGCTTATACATTTTCTGCCCAAGGCGAGCTTCTGACTGTTCCTCAAGATATATTTCCAACCAAGGGAAACAAAAAAGCTCATGATTCATACGTTCCAAAATCTACTTAAGAACCGTTCAAAACTTAATCACTGCAAAAATAGTCTAAATTTTTTGTCCCAGGATCATTTTCAGTTTAACCTTGTTATTGACTCACTCTCTTCACCGAGTGTTGCGTATGTGATAATTAGGACCCATGCTAGCTGCTGAAAAGTTTAAATTGTTCTGCTGAAGACAACCACCTCTCAAACTTTTAAAGTTTTGTCCCGATTATGTGTCAAATCTTATTGTCTCAGATTTTTAAAGGTTCTACTCTAGACAAGACTCGAATTCACTGTTTCTGTCTGCTTTTAGTCACTGTCCCAGGTGAACCTTGAAATTACGGTGTTTGTCAAAGATTTTTTAGGTTTTCACGGGTGAGGCTGAAAGTTTGTCTTTACTGTCTAGGATCTTATATGTTTCGTTCCGTATAAGTCTCGAACACAAAGCCGTTACTCGATGCTTTTAAAGGATCTGTCCCAGGTGAGGATCGAACTCACAACCTCGGCATGGCTCAGACACTGTCTTATAAGTACCGCGCGCTAACCGATTGCGCCACTGGGACATGATGTCACTATTCATTATCTGAACTTGATCGAAAGATTACATTCAGCTGAAGGATTATCTAGAATGACCGTTACTACTTATGCAAAACCCTTTTTCTTGTATATGATTTATTTTTTATCTCCTGCGCATGCTTCCTTCCTTATATTATATATAGCTAGTCCATTCACAATTCTAATTGATAATAATAATAATAATAATAATAATAATAATAATAATAATAATAATTGAACAATTCATAATATTTCATCTGATATTATTATTATTATTATTATTATTATTATTATTATTATTATTATTATTATTATTATTATTTGAAGACCTTTTAAAACACTGGAACTGCAATTACTTCGAGGTAATATATCCATGTTAGCACTGAAAGAGTAACACAGAAGGCTATATGTCCACTATATTAAGATTAAACGATATTTTTAGATATATGCATGAGCATACACAACATCCTACCTAACTATTAGTAAACATTCCTTAATATATATATATATATATATATATATATATATATATATATATATATATATATATATATATATATATATATATATATATATATATATATATATATATATATATATATATATATATATATATATATATATATATATATATATATATATATAGGGTGCAGCATAAGTAACGCCCTTTGTTTAAGTGGAACAAAAAAAGCCTTTTTGATTATCCTTTATTTTTCGAAAATTAATGTATTGCCACAGGTTAATAGATTAATATAATATATTAACAAAATTAATATAATGCTTATTCGGTTTAATAATGTTCAATACAAATGATATTTCGGCTTTGCACCCTCGGGATGCTAAAATTCAGCTGATAACAATCTTGCGGTTTCAGCACCATTTTTATTGTTTTGATAGTGCAATTGAATTGCTTTTACTCTCTCTTCCTTTGTTAATCTCATGGCTGTATAAAATATCTGAAAAAATGAAGATTTAGCAAATTAATTAAAGAAAATAATAAAGAAAATATACATTATAAGATATAAAATTAAAAAAGTCGATACTTATGCCGCATCATATTATATATATATATATATTTATATATATATATATATATATATATATATATATATATATATATATATATATATATATATATATATTATATATATATATATATATATATATATATATATATATATATATATATATAAAAAGTATACCTTAGTTTAAACCTGACCATTTAGCTGATTAACAGCTCTCCTAGGGCTGTCCCGAAGGATTAGACTTATTTTACGTGGCTAAGAGACAATTGGTTACCTAGCAACGGGACCTACAGTTTATTGTGGAATCCGAACCACATTATACTGAGAAATGTATTTCTATCACCAGAAATAAATTCTCTAATTCTTCATTGGCCGGCTGGAGACTCGAACACTGGCCCAGCAGAGTGAGGAGAACGATATCGACCCATCCAATGAGAACGATATTGACCCATCCAATATATAACTATATATATATATATATATATATATATATATATATATATATATATATATATATATATATATATATATATATATACATACATATATATATATATATATATATATATATATATATATATATATATATATATAATATATATACATATACAGGGTATATTTTGAAATTAGATATCCCCCTCTACAGTATAAACTAAAACTGATATGGACAAAAATAAAAGTAATTCAGAACAGGTATTTATTTAAGTTTTCTCTGAGTATTTAATATTTTTGTGTGGCCTCCATCTGCCTGTACCACAGCCTGCATTCTTGGGGTATGATTTCAGCAAATCGCAAAAAAAGCTGAGACTCAAACTCCATTTCCTGAGCACTTCGGTCACCTCTCTTCGCAGGTCGTCAAGGCTTGGCATACCATCATAGTTCACTGTGTGCGCTTCAGCACGATCCTTTAAGATACTATCAACATTTTCACACACATTAAGGTCAGGGAGCTACCTGAAATTCACTTGACGAGAAGAAATCGATACCACTGTTTCGAAGCAGCTCCTGTGTCTGGAAGAGCCTTGAAACATGGTGCCTTATCATGCAAAAATGTGACTTTTTCAACAGATAACACATTTTCAGGATCTTTGAGGAAAGGAAATACTCCACCAGTAAGCACAGTTTCTCTGAAGTATTCGCCATTCCATGACTGTCCTTTTTCTTTGATGATCCACATTAACCGTTTGGCTGTGAAACTGAGAAAAATTCCCAAACATTCAGGAAATTTCACATCTTGGTGATAGCGCACATCATCGTTGATATCATCCAACTTTCCAGCCCAAATGATGTCATTTTTATGATTTGGCTTCCTGACTGTGTAAATGAAGAATTCATCTGATGCGGCAACATGGAGAAAGTCAGTTTCATCCCAATCTTTAAGAAATGAACCATAAAACCATGCACGGTCTTCTCTCTGTTGCTGAGTGATGTTGGGCTTGCTGATAACATGAAATGGCTTGATACCAGATTTTTCAACTCACGATATACAGCACTATAACTTCTCTTCTTTCCCTTTTGTTTCTAGTTCAAGCGCCAATTTACGTAAAGACTTTCTTGGTCTACCCACTGCCTCAGCTATGATGTCTTTTGACTCCTGAGAAAGGACTTCTGGCCTTCCAAGATTCTCACTCTTTTCGTGATGACAGTCACATGCATTTTTGTTCCCGTTTCTTTTAACAAAGGATTCATCCCTTTTAATGCATTTAGCTATCCAGGAACGTGAAATGAAGGATGCGCCAGCATCCCTGGCCTCTCTGAAGGTTATAGCCTGGATTCAGTCAATCCATCTGATTTCCTCCGAGTCGTTAGTCATGGCTGTATCTAACTCCGTCACTCAGTCTGAAAATACAAGAAATGTAAAATGAAATGTAGCTTAATAGAAACTTAAAATAATCTACTTGGAGATAGGCTTTAGTAGAAAACTTCATAACTTTCCATTTGCTCTGTGGAGGAGGGGCTCTAATTTTGAAACACACCAGCCAGTATATATATATATATATATATATATATATATATATATATATATATATATATATATATATATATATATATATATATATATATATATATATATATTCATTGAGAGCAATTGCTTTTGTGGCATCAATGATTTTTTTGCCAGAAACTTCATATCGTCGGAGTTTTTTCTGATTCTCAGGCGTCAATCTTCGGTGAAGAATACACAAACTTCTTTGTTCCATTTATTGTTTTCTGTCACGACAGCTGTTTCTCCACTCTGTGACATTTTCAAGTGACTACTGGTTTACAATTTGAATTTACGATCATTTTGTCTCTACATGCGGATGGAAAAGTAGACCTGAGCTGTGACTGGTCCAGGATTTAAAGGGATGACCACTTTTTGGGTCGAAAGGTTGAGGCTTAACATAGAAAATATGAAAAGGATATTCTACTGTAGCTACAAAACATTGCTTAATGGTTATGTATAAAAGGATTTTTCTTTTTATTTATAAAGTATGGTTATACTGTATATATTATATTTATAAAAATAAAAATATAAAATAAAAATAAAAGCATTTTGCAGATATCAACCACTAAATACCGGCCGTGGTTCGTGTCGGGCGGGGCCTCAGGGACATACCAGGTGTTACTTGTGCTTCCCTGGTTGCTCTTGCGTTTCTAAAGGCTGTGTCGTGTCTAACAATCGGGGGCGTGGTATCTGGTCTGCGTTCGCTGGCGCAGTCCTCTTTCTGCTGGAAGGGAGTATGTGATCCGACTCTTACTGGATGTTAAGAGTCGGTTTTTGGATGGTTATGCTCACCGCTTTCGCTATTAAAAGGCGACCATAGTTGTTTTCTTTATGGACGACTTGAGCGCCTTCGATGAGCTCTTGTAGGGATGGCTTCCTATCATGTATATCGATGAAGTGTTGGTGTATGGATCCTTGGTTTCTGTGGGCCAGCCTCCGAATGCTGGCTGATGTAAGCATTGTTGTGAGATTTACACATCTCCAGGCATATGAATTTTACACTACATTCGTACACATCACCTTCGGTCCCACGGGGGCGGTGCTGTTTTTCAGGGCTGCTACTAGGTTAGGCTTGCTGTATATCCTGAGGTTAATTTTCTTGTAAGGGGCCTTAGGTGTCACGCCTCTATCAATGATTCCTCCCTGTACGTATTCCCATAATGCAGGCGATGATAAATGGTAATGTTCTCTTCTGACGTCATCGTGGTCGGTTGGTAGCATTCGTCAATTTTATTTTTTTTTAATTGCAGCTTCGATGATGCGATCTGCGTATCCATTGTTCGTTAACAACTGTCGAATTCCAGTTATTGTTAACGTCTCTCCAGAAGCGCAGTGGTGAGTGCTCTTTGACATAAACTGACTTTTGTAGGCGTCTGGGCATTCTCCTTGGGCATTCAAGCAACGACCAGCGTTCGTTGTTTTTCTGAATATCGTAGTTTTAAATTTTTTCCTGTTGTTTAACTAGGACATCCAGAAAAGGCAGGATGATCTGCTGCCTGTGCTCTGTAGTGAAATTAAGCAACGAGTTTCTTTTTAAGGCATCCGCTATTTTCCTGGCATCGTCAGCTTCTTTTATGGTAACGAAGATATCATCAATTTATCTCCCGTAGATCTTCAGTTTTCGGTGTTCACAGAAGGTCCTCTCTTCGAAGTAGCCATGTACATGTTTGCGAAAAGGACCCCAGTGGAGATCCCATGGCCCTCCAAAACCACTTTAACGTTCCCTTGATGGGAGAAGGGGCTTCCGTATACCTGCCTTCCGTATGTCACGAAGGATATCTTCAGGTATGGGAAGCAATTCTTTTTCTGACCTGTACACACGGTCTAGGGTGATGTTGATCGTTTCTTCGACGGGAACGTTCGTAAACAGACTTTCCACGTCAAGCGAGGCGATGTCATCACCAGGTCCTTTTGCATGTAGAATGTCGATGAATTCTACTGAGGCCCCGCCCGACACGAACCACGGCCGGCATTTAGTGGTTGATATCTGCAAAATGCTTTTATTTTTGTTTTATATTTTTATTTTTATAAATATAATATATACAGTATAACCTTACTTTGTAAATAAAAAGAAAAATCCTTTTATACATAACTATTAAGCAATGTTTTGTAGCTACAGTAGAATATCCTTTTCATATTTTCCATGTTAAGCCTCAACCTTTCGACCCAAAAAGTGGTTCATCCATTTAATCCCTGGACCAATCACAGCTTAGGTCTACTTTTCCATCCGCATGTAGCGACAAAATGATCGTAAATTCAAACTGTAAACCAGTAGTCACTTGAAAATGCCACAGAGTGGAGAAACAGCTGTCGTGGCAGAAAACAATAAATGGAACAAAGAAGTTTGTGTGTCCTTCACCGAAGACTGACGCCTGAGAATCAGAAAAAACTCCGACGATATGAAGATTCCGGCAAAAAACTCACTGATGCCACAAAAACAATTGCTTTCAATGATATATATATATATATATATATATATATATATATATATATATATATATATATATATATATATATATATATATATATATATATATATATATATATATGCTATGTGTGTGTGTGTGTTTGTGTGTGTGTGTGTATGTATATATATATGTATGTATATATACATATACATATATACATGTATATGTATATATATACACACATACATTATATACATTATATATATATATATATATATATATATATATATATATATATATATATATATATATATGAGAATCTACTGGTCACTTTACCAGATACATACGTAATTGTAATAGCTACAATGCCCTCTTAACTTCTCGAATTCTTATCGCTTCTCGTGGTCAGGTCGGCAACGTGACCTCCTTGTGATTATGGTGACGCGGGTTCGTTTCCTGCGACCGGGCATCACAGCCACTTCAATTTCTTGCGGTTGGATCTTACGGCTTTGTAGCGGCAAGCATATCCAAAAAAAGCGCGAAGAATTCAAGAAGTTGAGAGGCATTGTGGCTATTAGAATTACATTTACACACACACACACACATTATATATATATATATATATATATATATATATATATATATATATATATATATATATATATATATATATATATATATATATATATATATATATATATATATATATATATATATATATATATATATATATATATATATATATATATATATATATATATATATATATATATATATATATATATATATATATATATATATATATATATATATATATATATATATATATATATATATATATATATATATATATATACATATATAAAATAATTATATATATATATATATATATATATATATATATATATCATAGAACCTTTATACAGACTGTTCAAGAAATAAGACTGTTTGTATCCACGGCTGGCTAACGTTCACAGGCCCGTGATTAAAAGTGAGGCACAATCTCACTGATTGGTCTGGGAGCTTATCTTAGCTATCTCTTTTCCATGTCAATTTTCACACTTTCTCTTCAAAATGGAACTGTCACTTTTTTGCCATCAGCTGGTCAATCAAGAGAAAGAATGATATCCTCCCTCCCCTCCCACACCCTTAATGTGCTACTGGTGAACCTGAAGATAAGAGAACGGCGTCAAATTACCGCTGTCACCACGCACGAACTTCCAGTGGTCAGTCTCGATATCCCCATTCACCCCTCTTACTGAAGCCCTAGGGTCACAACTAGGTGAGGAGAAGCCCCAACTGCAGGTTGTCGAAGGGACAACAAATCCTAACCAATAAAGCACTTGGATGTATCTCAATCCTATCCGCCTAAATATGAAAATTTGGCCAATGAGAGCTAAGATATTCTTAGGTCTTCTTTCAAAGATCCTCACGTAGGCCTAGGCAGAAGAAATTTACGTAGGAAACGTCAGCTGGTCAGAGAAAACTATAAGATGCAGAGGTCGCAAGACAAGCAGGTCGCAGAGGCATGTGAAGGGTGACCAGCTGTGATTCCAGTGCGACAGATTGAGAAGTCCACCGGGTGAACAACTCTCATATTAGACAGACCTACCCATAATCTCCCACTTCTTTAATAAAAACGTGGTGAGATCTGCCAGCCATACTCCATCCACCATAACGGAGTTGTCCTAGTGCCATGAAGAAGACTTAGCCTTTGCCGCATTGCTACTAGAACTGAAATAACATGAGCCAGCACAGTTAAGTACCAGAAATGACACAGTTAGGGGCAAGGCAGAATAAAAGGGAACACTGAAGAAAGTCACTGGTTTTGAGTCAAATTATTGCACTTGAGTCCACAAGGGGAAGCATTACTTGAAGTCATGAAAGCGTTTACAATAATAACTGCTGTGTGAACACATACCACTAACAGGAAGTTTGACTCTAATTCGTAAAATAGATTGCAGTATGATGACTTATGTTAATGAAAGTATTTCTATATTAGAAAAGTTATAAAGATAAAAATCCTCATATGTTCAAGTGACACTGAATTTTTAATAAAAGTGTTATTAGAGTTTACTGATATCCTTGTAATTGCAAACAATCAAACAGGGTTCCAATGTCTATGTTGATCTTGTTCTTAAAGGTTTTGTCTACCCTAGTTTAATTACTGAGAGTTTTATATCAGTAAGTAGTGAGAACTGTGTATCAGCTGATACTGAGAGCATAATTCAGCTAATCAGTAGTGAGAGGTAAAACAGAACCCCCCACCCCCTGACAGAGTACTTAAAATGGAGTTCCCCATGGTAAGTAATTTTATGTATTGCTTAGTTTTTAAGGGGAGTGCCTGAATGGATGGTTGCACGCTTGGACTAACTTTAATAATCACAATTAGGGGTTATAGTTCTGATTGAGAAGTCATTTGATCTTGTGTTGTTAAAGAACTGAAGCTCATTTTTGCATTCACGCTAACTCTTTAGGAAGAGTAACATTGAAGCAGAGTTGAAGTCTTTGTATGGGAGCTTTCACTCTGCATTAGTGTTTCTTCCTGAGAGACAAATAAAGGCAACTTTTCTGCGTTAAATAATACTTTAATGGCCTCGAAGTCTTTTGTAAAAGATTTTTAATTTTTCATTATGGAATTTTCGTTTATCTCCTCTTTTCCCTTAGTTTTGTAATTTCCCTTCTTCGACGAGGCGTGTTGGCTTTTCAGGTCCTGTTTTACCAGCTGCCAATCACTGTAAGCTCATAAGGCCTGCTGCCAGATTCTGAAAATTTGCTTATTTTGGGATAAGGATGTTTGTCCAGTCTCCATGGCAGTGGTGAGATTCCAACTATCCATTTATTCTTTTTTCGTGGAATGGCGAAAAGGATGTAGGGGATGGAGGTTGTGGCTGGCCCCATCCCAACGCCGCTTGGTGTAAGTTTCAAAGAAATTAATTATTTACAATGAGACTGTAAGTCCCATTATCACTTGTTTTATAAAATGCATTTAAAATGGGTATTAAATTTAAACCGGTCAAAGGTTTTCACCTACAATGCAATTAACGGAATGAATGCCAGAGAATTAAACAGTATTTGCATAAAAGAAAACTCTCAAAGGCAAAGGCAATCAAGAAAGACGCCATGAAATTTTAATGCATACTGGAAAATGTAATTAGATTATAGTAGCGAAAAGAACAAAGGAGCAAAAACGAGGAATGTCGAAATAAGCATACATAAGCATCCTTCCGACCAGAGGCATCAAAGGGAGTCGGGTATTTGTTGTTTGTCGTAGCGAGACGGTCAAAGCGCTGGACGCATTTCTTTCCGAGATAAGAGCTGAAAGTTTAAGTAGGACATGTGAAATGCTTCATTTTATTTCATCTCGGATTTTCAAAGAATCTCAGAGAAAATCATTTCCAAAAGTCAGATGATACCGAAAACTTTGGTGGTCACTGCATGGCCGTTTCATTTCCGTGTGTTCACGAAAACTTTGGTGTTCATTGCATGGCTATTTTCATTTCCATGTGTTCAAGGAAGAGAAATTTGCATTCCCGATCTTTCTCAAAAGTCGAATTCAGTACAATTGCACGAGAAAAGAGCCAACTGCTGCGTTTACCCTCCTGTGGACTTACCAGGGCAACGTACTTATAGGGAAAGATGGGCAATAAACATCAGAGATGGAAAAAGATCTGAGGATGTTTACCGCCACGTTTTAAGCGGTTAAGAAACTTCCACTGACAATTTAAATTTTATGGTCCTTTCAGGGACTGTTAAAAAAATTCCTCGGCAATTTATTGTCAAATGGGACGCGTGGACAAACGGGTGGAAGAGGCAAGAAATAAAGATAAAAAACAGATTAATGGCAGACGAAGATATACAGCGCGATTGACTGCCGCTGGACAGAAACTCGTGACTTATCACCAGGGATTTATACGTTAAAATGCAATTGGGGTAAAAGGTTGTATTTATGGGAATCCAATAAAGTTTGTGACGAGGAAATGCATATCCATCTCTCTCTCTCTCTCTCTCTCTCTCTCTCTCTCTCTCTCTCTCTCTCCTTTGTTGTCACAGCTTTTTATTATTTTTTTCAGTAAAATACGAGAGAACAGTTGAGCAAAATTCAGTCATCAAAAGTATACAGGTAAAAATATGGAAATAAAAAAAAAGTATTTTCTCTCTCACATTGATTCCGTTTTTACCTTTACTCAAAACACAGCTACGGGCCAGATTTATTTAAATAAAGCCACCCAAGCACAAGAATTGAGGAAAGAATTTTGAAATAAAGGAGACAAATCAGTTGAAATCAGGCTTATGCACAGATTTGAAACAAGAGAAATGTCATATCAAAAAAGGAAGCAAATGATACCTTTTAAATATATGAGAAATTTGGGGGAGATGACGCATAAAGAGAAAAATAAATGACACTATGAAGTCACTTTAGATATTGCTTTTTGACAACTTGGGACAATTGTTTTTATTTTTGAGTCATTAAGTGTAACCAAGACGTTAATTCAATTGAATGATTAAA
>NC_089786.1:18646428-18738928 GCF_040412425.1 Macrobrachium rosenbergii
AGCACCAGTTCTATTTCCAACCTCTTTTCACGGCTCTTTGGCTTCAAAATAGTGGCAGTTCAGCCCCAAATTCAACAAAGCGTCTTGATCCGGGGAGGGCTGGAAATCTGTCAAGTTGATGTAGCCTTTGTGCTGCTGCTGCACTCGTAAACTGCCACCATTGAGGGCAGTGGGTTTTGCGTGGTGGTGCCCCTCATGCGCTGGGTCATGTCATCCTCTTGAAGGCGGTTGAGACAGGCCAAAACTTTTTCCTCAGTATTCGTCATCAGGCGGGGCCCCCTAGATTCTGACCCTTTGTCGTGGGTAGGGGCTTAGGGACCAGCAGAAGGGTCTTGACACCTGATTGGGATTCCTCTCCACTAGTCTTGAGACTCTGCTGCCGATCCAACTAAATTCACGTCAGAACTATCTCTTCTTTCTAGAAATTTTCATTCTTACTACATCCTTCCTCCATGTCACATTTTTATTAACATTTTGGATTAATTATGTGGAATTTTCCACTTTTGCAAAAATTTCGCTGCTTAGGTGAGTCTGAGAAGGGACCGTGTTTTGGGAGGGTTGGCATCTGAAGCTAATTGTGGGAGTTGTGGTGGTTGAGTCACCACCTGACATGGTTTGGACCCAAGAGGTGGTGATGGGACCCTCCCATTGCTATCTTGAGGGCGGAGCCATCTCCAGGCATCAGCCCATCGGAATCCAGGGGGCTGGTGTTTGGGATGGGACTCCTGGCTTTTGTCCGGAAGCCCACCAACATGCTTGGGTGGGGGAGTCAGTCCCCATTGGTGGGGGCAGAGCTCTCAGCAGGCGGATTGGCTTATACCTGGGCCACTGAAAGCGTGTTGGTGCTATCCTGAAAGGGTAGGGTATGGGGTGGACTGTTGGGAGTCAACTCTCACTTGTGCCATTGGCGGAGAATCCCAATACCTGACTGATCCACGGATATGCCAAGCAGTTTTGATATAACCAGTTTGTGTGTGGTGGTCTGATGTATATAAAATGCTCTTCTCAAAATGGATTTGGCCTCATGTGCCCATTTGTCCTCCGGGTCTGTGCTGGATCTGGGTGTCGACTTACTGGCACGCATGTGACTGGTTTAAACTTATGGATTTGGCTTGGATCCGAGCTTCGGCACCATTGGCATGAACATGGAACGGGCTTGGCTGTTGGACAGAACCAAACACTGAGACACCAGGGTGTTAATAAATCTGGTGGAATTGATTAAATAATAGTGCTCTATTGCACTAATGTAAACTTATCATTGGACTATGAATGCTTGTTCAGTGTAGCCAAGCAATTTGGAAAAGTGGAAAGAATTAAATTGACTTCTAGAAAAGATAAGCAGTCATTTTCTGCTTATATTAAATTTTCCTCTTCCCAGGAAGCTAGTGAGGCACAACAAGAAATTACATGGCCATGTCCTAAATGACTGCAGTTGTCAGCACGAAAGTGTTTTCAGTGAGAAATTGAATGATGAGCCATTTGATTTTGTTCCAAAGGATGAAGAACATGGACCAGTCCCATGTAGCAGAACTCTTCCTCCCCTTTTGGCATGTTGCTATCTTTAAGGAGGGAAGGGAAAATTTGATAAAAGGTGCTGAATGCATTGAGAACAAAGTTGGTTCCATTCCCATCGGAAATTTGAAAAGGTATGGGAAGAACTTCTAATAAAAGCTGGAAATGAGACTCAAGCAGTTTGTTAGCTAAATTTAAACCACCTGAAAGATGGAAATATTGAATCTATTTCATCTCACAAATTCTTTAACACTTTAAGAGGGGTGGTATACTCAAAAGATCTGCATGCCTTTAAAGAGGAGGAGATTCTCAAACGATGCCCCCTTGTGTATACCAAGTTAAAAACTGGGAGGTGATGCAGCCATCCTTTTAACCTTCTCCTCTAGTTATTTACCTGACACCATCATTGTTGGCCATGAAAGGATGCAGGTAAAAAAAATAAAAGAAGTCCAAAACAATGTCGTAAATGCTTTGAATATGGCCATATTCAAAACTCTTGTATTAAAAAAAGATGTTCTGTATGCTCTGCAGAGCACGACAACCCTGATGATTGCAAAGCAGCCCGATACTGTTTTCTTTGCAAGGCGACCACACACCAAACTTCTAGGGCTTGTCCCAGGCACAAATTCGAACAAGAAGTGTTGGCAGTGGCAGATAATGAACATATCAGCCTTAGTGAAGCAAAGCGCACGGGTGGTAATGGGGGCAAACAAAAGTGCCAACACTACTTATGCTTCTGTAATAAAACTTGATGAAAACTCCTAACAATGTAAAGCCACCAATAACATCTACTAGGAAGATATGGAAACCTGCTTTTCTCGAACCATAAATAATAATCAGAACCCAAACTGAATCACGAAGTGCTTTGAAGTCCAGTACCAAACATTGTACTTCAAAAAGCATGGAAAATTTATCTTCCACACATCCACAGCTGTCGATTCATCAAAAATAAAGGCAGGAGCTGCAGCAAAATCAGCACCCAAACAATTCAAAAATATTCTGAAAATTCCCACCAAACCAAAATAAGCTAAAGGAACAATCCCAAATAGATAGAGCAAGTTCAACCCATCAATCGCCACAGCCACAAACAAAAATAATAATAAAACTAGCTTGCAACTACCAAGAAACGCACAAGAAATAGTCCCCAGTGATGATAATTTTATAATAAAAACATCAAATGGGTTCAGTGTTTTGGAAGACATCTCTCCTCCTAGAAAGGTGGTTCCAAAAGTATTTCAGAACAAAACCATCTGAGTTCAATTCAGTCTTGCCGTCCTAAGACAAATAGGATTAGTGGTGCAACAATATTCAGAAGACAGTAACACCCTGACCATCAGGTTCATAATAAAAAATATGAAGATCAACCAAAACCCTGAACACCAATTAACAAGGATGAAAAGGGATTAAAAAACAACCTCTGATAAAGGAGAATTTCCTCTCCAACCTAAGATCAGTACTTCCCTCCAAGGAGTGGGAAGTAGTACATTTAACCACCTTAGCATTCTTGCTCGATATCCTCCAGTGGAACTGCAAAGGTCTCAGAGCCCGTTCTGAAGATCTTAAAGTTTTAATGAATGAATTCATCCAGGGATCGTATGCCTGCAAGAAACAATGATAGGCAACTCTGTTTATAACCCTGGACTAAATTATTCAATATTTAAATCATATCCCCAGTTGGTGATCGTGCTCATGGAGGTGCTGCAATTATTATTAATAAATCTTTGCAGCACTCCACAATACAATTAAATACAACACTCCAAGCTGGTTGCAGTTCAGTCATTTTGGACAAAGAGGATAACAATCTGCTCACTTATACCTTCCACCAGACCTTTCTTTTAACATTGGAGATATTCAGTCCTTGATTAACCAACTTCCAGCTCCTTTTCTTTTATTAGGAGATTTTAATGCCCACAACCCCCTTTGGGGAAGTCAGTGTTTAGATAGTAAAGGGAAAATAATCGAGGACCTTATTGACAGGAATGATGTTGCACTATATAATAATGGGTCAATGACCTTCCACAACATTCACGATAATCATCTTTCTGCACTGGACCTTAGTATTTCTTCAACAAATATCCACCTTGATTTTAATTGGTCTGTTAATGAAGATTTAAATGGCAAGTGATCATTACCCGATCCATTTGAAATATGCTCTGAATGCCCCATCTGAAACATTACCTAAGTGGAAGGTAGAGGATGCTGACTGGGACAAGTTCAGTCAAGGTGTCAATCTAGATAAGGAGTTTGAGTCATTTCATTCTCACCTGGATGCCTATGATTACTTTATTGAATCCACTTTGAAGAGTGCTGAGGGCTCGATTCTAAAACAAAAAGGCAAACCTCGTAGACCTGCAGTTCCCTGGTGGAATAAGACATGTGGTACTCTGAGGAAAGTGACTAGGAAATGCTACAGACGTTACAAAACTAGTGGCTCCCCTCAGTCTAAATTAATCTATAAACGTGCGTTAGCCAAGCAGCGGTGTTTTTTTATAAGAAAGCCAAAAGAGAATGTTGGCTTTACTATATCAATGGAATAAATTCCAAAACTCCATTGAGAGTGGTGTGGCGCAAAATAAGGAAACTGAGTGGAAAATTTGTTGCGTCACCATTGCCCTCATTAAAAATAAATAACACTCTGATCACAGAGCCCACTGAAGTTGCCAATGAGCTGGGAAAACACTTTTCTCAAAGTTTCCAGCCCTGATAATTATTCTCTAGAATTTCAGAGAATTAGGAATTCTGAAATGACTCTGAAATTTGATTCGGGAAAATCTGAACCATACAACTACAAATTTTCCTTAAGAGAATTTCAGTGAGGCGCTCTCTTCAACTGAATCAACAGCTCCAGGTGAGATTCAATTTTATATGAAATGCTGAAACACCTCCCAGATGATGCCAAAAATATTTACTCAAGATTATAAACAAAATATGGGAAACTGGAATTTTACCCAAGGACTGGAAAATATCCATAATTGTCCCCATAAAAAGCCTAATAAAGATGCTTCCCAAGCCACCAGCTATAGACCAATAGCTCTTACCAGCTGTGTTTGTAAGCTGATGGAGAAAATGATAAATACCAGATTAGTTTGGCACCTGGAAACCAAAGGACTAATAACTCCATTTCAATTTGGTTTCAGGAAAAATCGTTCCACCCTTGATCCTTTGCTGAGGCTGACCAACCAAATCCAGCAAGGATTTGCCAAAAAGTGTCAGACTATTGGCATATTTTTGACCTGAGAAAGCATATGACACTACTTGGAGAATTGGCATCTTAAAACAATTGCACAAAATGGGCATATGTGGAAGAATGATTAAATTTATATATTCCTTTTTAACAGACAGACTTTTTAAGGTTAGAGTGGGCAACACACTCTCCCAACCTTTTATGCAGGAGGAGGGTGTTCCACAAGGAAGTGTGTTAAGTGTAACACTTTTTCAGTTGCAATAAATAGTATTGTTGCAAAAATATCATCACCTGTTAAATGCTCGCTTTTTGTTGATGACCTTGCAATATACTGCACAGGATATGATGCCTCGTCAGTATGTAAACATTTGCAAAGGTCTGTTAATGCTATTACAAAGTGGGCTGATGAGAATGGTTTTAAAATTCTCTTCTTCCAAAACAGTTTCTGTAAGATTTACTAGGTGCCAGCGTGTGGAAGAGGTTCCCACCCTTAGTTTAAAAGGATCCATCATTCCTTATGAAAAGGAAGTAAAATTTTTGGGGATGACCATTGACCAGAAATTGACATGGGCCAACCACATAAATGCCTTAAAGACTAATGTTAAACAATCTCTCAATATTTTAAAGGTTGTCTCTGGATTTAGTTGGGGAGCTGATAAAAAATCCCTGCTGAGACTGTATGACTCGTTGTGTCGATCCAAGCTAGACTATGGCTGTCAGATTTATTCCTCAGCTTGTAAAACCAAGCTGAAGGAACTGGACGTTGTACACAATATGGGGCTGAGAATATGCTCAGGAGCTTTTAGAACTTCGCCTGTTGAAAGCATATATGTTGATACAGACCAACTTCCCCCTTGATCTAAGGAGGCAAGAACTAGGATTAAGATACATGGCTAGAATTAAAAGTGCTCCCAAAAATCCCTCCTTCCAAGTGCTGAAGGAAACAGACTCACGGTTTTTCTGGTACAAGAGCCTCTAGACCATTCCAAATTAGACTAAATGAAGATGTTAGGGATAATCATCTTAAATCCCAGAAAGTCATGGAAGTGAAACATCCTGTGTATCCTCCATGGCTTATCCCAGAAGCATCCGTGTGCAAAAACTGCATATAACAAAAAAGACTGTCCTGAGGAAGAGATTAGGGAAAGTTCTTGGAGCACGATACTGCCCATACTAATGTGACAAAAATCTATACAGATGGATCAAAGTCGGATAGTGGTGTTGGCTGTGCAGTTATCCTTGGTGATACAGCATATACAGCTAAACTACCTGACTTTGCATCCATATTCACAGCAGAACTAACAGCCATAGTCTCTGCCCTGGATATAGTTTTTCAAAGTAGTGACACTAATTTCGTCATCTACTCGGACTCCAAAAGCACTTTAGAAGCAATAAAAAAAAATTCAATAGCTTCCATCCATTAGTTCAAAAAGTTCAGGAATCGCTCTTCCATTTGTATTATCTGGGTAAATCTGTCTCTTTCTGTTGGGTCCCTTCTCATGTGGGGATTTGTGGAAATGAGATGGCAGATAGGGAAGCGAAAGGTGCTAGTGTCTCTTCAGAAACAGCCTTTAGTAAAGTGCCTCATACAGACCTAAAAGGTCCTTTTAGATCTTATATTTTAAACAAATGGCAAGAAAGATGGACTTCTTCTCTTGCCAATAATAAGAAATATAGAAAAATTAGAAATAGTATATTGCCGTGGCTTTCGTCTTTCCAGTCGGATAGACGAACAGAAATTAGTTTTAAGCAGAATGAGGATTGGGCACACTTATTTGACCCATCAGTTTATTTTAGAAGGGGCAGCCTCCCAGAGTGTGCTTGCGGTGGTGAGATGCTAACAGTGGAGCACATTCTGGTTGGTTGCCCCAGATATTTTAACCAAAGAGAGATATATTTTAGAGGTAAATCCTCTGTGATATTTTGGGAGATGAAGCAGATATTTCTGCTCTCATCCCCTTTTAAAGTCTATAAAAATTCTTTAATAAAATTTAATTATATTTTATTAACCACATCATAGAATATATATATATATTTATTTATTTTTTTTTTTTTGTTTTCTTCATTAATTCATTCATTTATCATATTTAATTTATCTATGAACCATCTTCATTTATACACTTTCATTAACTCATTTTCATAATATAATTTATTTAGTTTCCATTACGGCGCTGAATGGCTTTTTGGCCCCAGTGCCTGGGCTTTTGCCCTAAAACTCATACATCCATCCATCCATCCATCAGGCGGGGGACATGTTTGTTATCAATGTTTCCATCTTTGTGGTCAACCTCATTCAGGTTGTCATCATTCATGGGAACTAAGTATTGCAAGGGACCAGGTCGTTCTGCTTCGGGTGCTCCATCTCCTCTGTCAGTGGGTCTGCTTGCCCGCTGCCGGGCGTTCATCCATTGCTGGTGTAGGTGGACTGCTTCATCGTATAGGTCACGCAACTCCGACATCTTAGTTCCCGATTGCTGCTGTAGGATGGATCGCCTGAATTTCCTGGTATCCTCACTTGTTCTTGCTGAAGGGTCGTTGAATCTTAAGATATATTACAAGGCCCATATGCATCCCCAGTACCATGAGGGCAAGAGCTCCATGAAGAAAATCGTCTTGGAGAACGTCACCCCAACCGAGGATAATAAGAGGATAAATCTAGTAATATATTACAAGAACCGCTGCACCCGTGATCTCGTGATGAAGAATAACCCCTCTCCGCCAGCAATAGACCCCCCTCAAGCAGAAGAATGTGGTGTACCAATTTGTATGTCCTGTCCAAGGATGCCCCGGCGTTTGTATTGGAATGACCACGATGCGTCTGTCAAAGAGGATCTCCTGCCACGCCCAGGAAGGTGCCATCATGAACCACGCCTATGCCACCCACAATACTTCCATCTCCCACAACAGCATTATACAAAATATAAGTATAATTTGGAGAGCCGCCGACCCTCGACGCCTGCGCCTGCTGGAGGCGCTCCTCATCGCCGAGAAAAATTCTACAATGAACACAACTCAGGAGGCATTGCTCCTACCCACGAATTTAAGAAAAATAATGCCGAATAACCAGCAAATTCAACACATACATGAAAATGACAACCCTGACAATGGAGATGCCCCTGAAGAGCGAGGCGCCCTTTAAGACAACCCCCTGACAATGAGAGAGGGAGAGGAAATAATGATGTCATTCACCCTCCGCCCAATAGCAGCCAAACTACCTATGATGTCAGTCGGCATGATATCACACAACGGCAGGCCAGTAAAAACGCTGGAATGAGTAACATTCCCAGAATGAGAAGATCAGCCAGGCTTGAGCTTCGCCGCGGAAATGTGGTTTGAAGCTTGCCGACTGGAACCATTCAAAATTCGCCGTCCATGACCCCCCACTGAAGCCTGTGTATAAATTCGGAAAGACCTATGCAACCTGCCAGTCCTCTCCTAGCTCCCGCTGGAGAGTGACAGAAGAGTCTGTCGAAACATCGCGGCAACAACTGTATGTGCAACCACAACTGTATAAGTTATAATATTCTAACTTTATATAGAATATACAAAAACAGAATCCACATATTTTGACTTAACCCCAATGAAATGCTAATAACCCCAATGAAATTACAAATATTGGCGAGCTGTTAGCACGCACCTCCAGTGAAGAGAAGTCCGCAATAAGGAAAATAGAGAGTCTTCTATAAAACAAATGCAGCTGAAGCAGCAATAACATTCAATAAAACCTGTTTAAAAGAGGGTCTGCTGCCAAATAATAATAATAATAATAATAATAATAATAATAATAATAATAATAATAATAATAATAATGGCTGCATTTTGCAAATTGATTTTATACTGAGTTTTCTCAGTTCTTCTAATAATTCACTTTTCCCGCACATCAATATTAGTCAATACTTGTCCAATGTTCATATTTTGATGGATGAAACAGCGTATTTCTTACAGATGAAATTCATTATTATAAAGCATTACAGAAAGTCACTGAAACCTGGGATGTAAATCTGTAGATTTTCCTGGTGGCATTTTCGGTGGTATTTCTTCTTGTTTCTTTTTCTGACGTCTGTCTGGTATTTTGAGTACTTTTTCCGTCACATGTTTCGACCAGCTCGATGGTCATCTACTGCACGTTGGGATGAGTCTGGAGAGACAGGTCGCTCGTGGCGGTATATATAGGGGGTCTTCTGGGTGTGTTCCTGGAAAGAGAAAAGCTTTGTAATTTGGTGTTTTCTACATACTATTTTGCAGACCTGAATACTTAGAGAAGTAACTGACGAATTTCGCTGTGGGCTTCATTTTGGCAGTACCTGAAAATTTTTTTGTTTCATTTGTGTGAGGGACTGATTTAGGGCAATACTGATTGTATTGCATTGCAGAGTGCTTTTTGCAAGTTGATCTACCTCTTCGTTTCCTTCGATTCCTGTGTGACTGGGAATCCAATTCAGTGTCACTTGCCTTCCATTGCTCTGATGAGCAAAGGCTGCAGCTTTTATGCTGGTTAGGATGTGGACATTTTCAGTGTGTGACTGATTCCTTACAGCGAGAATTGCACACTTTGAATCTGTGTGATTGCTGTGTTTCCTGCCTGGTTTAGGAGTCTTCTAGCACCTTTTGGATGCCAACTAGCTCCGTTTGCAAGGTGGAGGCATTATTTGAAAGTCTCCAGCTCGCTTTTAGGGAGGAGGTAACTACTGCTGTAGCTGCAGCTGGTATATTTCGGTCCACTGAACCATCTGTGTAGTAAACATTAGGAGCAGCTGTGTTGTTTATGGCTGCTAGTGCAGCTTGTCTGAGTTGTGCTGGAGAGCAGAGGGCCTCGTTTGCCGGGAGAATGTGAAATGGAAATTGAAGAGGATGGGAGTCCAAGGAGGGGGCTCGACAGCTTCTTGCATGTTAATCCTTTTCAGAGTGGCGAGGAGGTTTCCCATATAATTCCTGGGAGGATTGAGTTCCTCATGCAAGTTTAGGATTCTAGTTACTTTGTTCCTCATAGGGCAATCCCTACCGCTTTTCAAGGTTTTGACTATGGTGAGGGCATTTCTTTGATCAACTCCGGAAGGGAGAGGAGAAGGTTGGTTTCTGCTTTGAGTAGGTAGAGTTTTGTCTACATTGGGGCACCTGCAATGATTCTCTTTGCATTGTTTTGAATCACTTCAAGTGAGTAGACCCGAGTCATCTTTCTGAGCGCCATGCCACATATTCCACTACAGAATGGGTGGTTTGAATGTAGGACATTCTGAGTAGGTGAGTGAATGCACCTTGGCAAAGTGAAGTAATTCTTTTCATCGCATTTAAAGCGACATTTGGTCTTTTGCTTCAAGTGCTGTACATTTCCTGGCGAGAGTTTATGATTTATATTCACTCCCAGGTACATGAAATCACTTACCCATTCTATGGATTTTCCCATGATGGAGAGATTATTGGCTGGGTAAGTGTGCTTGATGGCTATAGCTTTACTTTTGTTTGTGTTGATTTTGAGACCAAGTTCTTTGCACTTACCTTCGATCAAGTGTAGTGATTACTGGGTTTTCTGCAGTTGAATTGTCGCCTGGTTGCTGGGGGCACACCAGGCACACATCATCTGCATAAATGAAGATTTTTACTCCTTTGGGTGGCTTCAGTGTAGCGAGATTCTCCATGAGGACATTGAAGAGAAAATGGCTAAGTATTCCTTCCTGTGGGATCCCATTTTCCTGTGAAATGAACTCCAGTAGGCTCCTTGAAAGTAGACTCTCGCTTCTCAATTTGAGTGTACTTTTGTGTCCATGCCAAGAGATTACCTTTTATGCCTTTTTGAACAAATGAGGAGAGTATGACAGTGGAATTTGCCAATTCATAGGCAAGGCCGAGGAAGATGATTAAGGCCTTCCTTTCATTTACTGTGGATAGGACATCAGTTATGCATTCCTGAGTTCCAATTTCCTTCCTGTTTGCATAGATATGTGGACATAGGGGGCCTGCTTTCCAGAGTAATCTATTGAGGACCATCCTCTCAACTACCTTTTTGGTGCAGCTAATTAAAGCAATGGGTCTGTAAGTGCCTGGCTGTTTTGGTTTGGGAGTTGGGTTTATGTCCTGCTGGTTCTGTTCCCTTGGTCTGACTCTTTTCGACATAGGTCTTGTTGACCAGCATTAGGTATACAGTCTATGCAGCTTCGCCCATATTCTTGAGCATTCTGTAGGTTATAAGATCAGACCCAGGTGCAGTATTCTTTGCTTTCCTTAATGTAAAGTTTAATTTCTCCATGGTGAAGGGAGTGTCTGTTTGCCATGGGTGTTGCAGGTTTCAATTACACTCCTGCTTCTGAGAGGTTCTAATGCTATTAGGCATCGCTGAGTGTCGAGGGAGAGGTTGACAATCTTTGTCCTGTCCGCGAAATGCTGGGTGATTCTATCAGCTTTGCTTTGGGGTCAGAGTAAGGGATAATTATGAAATTCTTTTTACTCAAGACTTGTTGAACCATTTCCACAGCTTGGCAATGGGTGTGAGATGGTGTACTTGTCCGCACCATTGAAACCAGGTTTCTTGTCTCACTTCTTTAGATACCTGAGCAGAATGAGCTGAGACTTCAATCAGTGTGGCACACAAGCTGTCTGTTCTGTATCTTCTGAAGAGTTTCCTCACTTGGTTTACTTTTTTGTTCATCTCCTTTATCTGAGAGCCGTAGTGTCAGGCATCTTTGTGGTTTGTATTTGTGGTGGGGTATTTCTTTTTTGGCATGGAGGCTCTAGTGGCACTAGTTGTGTTGTTGCAGAAATCTTGTAGAAATGTGCAAACATCCTGTAGAATATGATTTATGTATTCTGTGGACTTGGTAGTCATGTAATTTTCGAAGGGGTTCCAATTTGCAAACCAAGGGTTCCATCTGTGAGGGGGAAGAGGAGGGGGAGGGAGCCTCCTTAACAGTAGCCTTTTCTGCAAGGTGAAGTGGTCACCGGTAAGAACGGGGTGCAGTTCCAATGTTGCTCCTTCCTGCAGGTTTCTGGAAACCAGAGTTAGGTCCAGCCTACCACCGTGTAGATTTGTGGGCTCATTACAATTGTTCAATAATTTTACTTCTGGGAATTCCTGGAAAAGAAAGTGCAGGTGGCGTCCTGCAGGGTGTGTTTGTTGTCTGGCTTAAGGAAGGGGTGATGTAATAAGGGCATTTTCTCTGGAGGCTGCATCAAAAAGTGCATCTGCTTCTTGGGTGCTATTCAGTGCTCTGTACACATTGTGGATTGTAAGGGTTGTGCAATCTAGATTGATTTTGACGCCTAGTATTTCTGCTTCTGGTCCAGTCTATGCTTGGCATCTGGGAGGAGGAAATACTGTTTTTGACCAGTGTTAGGAGTCTTCTTTTAGAGTCGGTGTGAGGTGTCCGGTATACAGTGTATCGTTTGAAGGAAAAGGACAGGTTTTGTCTAAGGAGTGTTTCTTGTAGAGTAATGATATCATGATTTCCTAGAGATGTTTGCGACTGCAGTAATGCAAATTTGGTGAGTATGCCAAGAATGTTCCAATGAAGTATTTTAAGCAGTTCCCTGTCATTATTGAGGGGGAATTTGGGTTCATGTCAGAGCTGGTGGTGGAATTGGTGTCACTATCTGTACTCATGAATTGGATTGTTGGGCCATTGCCTTATTGAGGATCTGGCTGATGGCTTTTTCAGTAAGGGTTTGGTCGAATGGGATTTGTGCTAATTCAGTGAAGGCAGTCATGATGTTTTTCATGAAGTGTATGATTTTGTCCTTGTTGAAACTTCACTCAGTCTTTAGGTTGTCTGTGTCATTTTCCCTGATGATATGAGTGCATATTGTGTAAGGAGGTAGAGGAAAATCTGAGGCATGTTCTGTTGTGGGTGTGGGGTGTTGGAGAGATAGGGTTGTATGGTTCAGGGGAGGGGATAGGGATGGAGTGTGTGAGATGAGGAGAGGTAGGAATATAGGGAGAAGGTGGAGTATAGACTGGAGAAGGAGGAGGGGTAGCTTGGGAGGAGGTGGTGATGGGTTGGGGAAAAGGGTAGCCTGGGAGGGGGGAGGAAGAGAGCCTTGTTGTCTGGTGGGTCGGGGTTGTGTCTGTAGTTTTGGAGGGAGAGAGAGGTTTCGAGGAAGTGGATTGGGAAGAGGAGGGTAATAATTGGAAGGAGTTTGTGTAGGTGGAGGGCGAGGAGGGTTTTGTACTTTCTTTCATGCGTGCAATGTGCTGGAGCCAGGCAGGACATTTCTTCTGCCAGGCATGGTGCTTTCCTTTACAGTTAGGGCAACATGCAGGGGTTGGCAGGCCAGCTTTGAATTTGGCCAGACAGGTTTTTGTTGGGTGTCGGTGGCTACATATGTTGCAGATTTCGATCCCTGTGCATCTTTCCTGGTGGTGCATGAAACGATGGCACTTGAAGCATCATAAAGGTTCTGGGGTGTAGTTTTCCACTGAGAAGAGTCCCCAGATTCCTATATTCACCTGGAAGGGTATGGGTCCTTTAAAGGTGCATATCACTTTTCAAGTAGGGCAGTGTGACCTTGTGCTAATGCACCTCTCTGCACTCATAATGCAGGGCTGGTTCTCAAGAGGGGTGAGTTGTAATTCAGTTGGGTAGTTGCAGACTACTGCTTTCATCAATCGTTCTGCAGGGTCAAGCAAAACAAGCTCAGCGGTGTTTTTCAAGAATTCTACAGTTTCTTGATTCTTTGGGGAGATTGTGAAATTTCCTTTCAGGTTTGGTTTAGCAGTCATGATTAGTGATGGGCAGCTAGCTACCTATGCATAGGAAAGTGCTCTGAATTTGGGCAGATCATTATCACTAGATTTTTTCACAATTTTATTAACAGGTTTTGGCACATGTTGAAAAGCTATGTGATGTACCTTTGTTTTTGGTTTTTCCTTAGAACTTGCGTTCAGAATCCTTCCTCGTCCAAAGTGGAGGGCTCCTCAGTCGCATGCTGGTCAGGTGCTGGGTCTTCTGTAGCTAGGGTCATTGTGGCAGTGTCCATTTCCACAGGAGTAGGTGTTATTTTGTTGTGTGATTCGTCAGAGTCCATAATCATCCTCCTGGCAGGGTCTGGGGCACTGGGGAGGGTGGGGGAGGAGAGGGAGATCGATCTCTTTCTAGTCATCTTACCTGTTTGGAAGAGATAAAAAAAAACATACAATACAAGTTATAACAAATTTTCTATTCTTCACTGTTTACAGAAAGTTCATTTTCTTAACCAAAAATTTCACTAGGCACTGAGATTTCTCCACAACGCTGATCGTCGGAGAAATAGTGGAAAAAATTGTCCTTGGCTGGTGAGGCACAGTATCAAACAACACAGCAGTGGGAGAGCACAAGAGGATGTTCTTGGCAAGAGAGCTCGTCCAAGACTGATTTCGTTGGTGGGTTCTACTCTTTATATAGTCAATAGTCAGCAGAGGTCGACTGCAGACTGACTTTTAATTGGCTGAGGCGGAATGCAGGCTGCCTATTGGCTGGCGAGAGATCTTCAGGCTAAGTTCTTAGACTTGGTCGCGCTGTTGCAGCCTCGCTAACTGGAGGGGCAGGTGAGTGATGTTATGGTGTGGTGTGCGACGTTGCATGACGTCACATCTTGTCATTAACCTGCAAATATTCTCGGTCGCAGGATTGCTTGCCTGATCTTGTATTGCTGGGCTGGGAGTGTCGCTTGCCCTGGTGTCGGTTGCAGGCCTTTGTATTGTTGATCGTCTTATATTGGTGGGAGGCAGAGAACTTCCTGGGTTGTATTCAGTGAGGGCTTTTCTTGTTGGAATAAGAGCACCTCCAATAGTCTTAAGTGCCGTGAGTCTGGGGCCCCTCCAGTTATTGTGGTTTTCTTGATAATTAAATCTCTGGTGATGCTCTCTTGGTAGGAGTTTCTCATGTGGAGTTTTATTGCACCTCCTTGTGCATGACAGGAAATCCTCTTAAACAGTTTCATAGTGGTCATACCTATGTATGAGCTGGGACCACCATTGATGGGGCTTTTGAAGTGGTACACCACATTTGTCTGCTTAGAGGATCTCTTATCGGCAGGGCTGGGTTATTCTTCATACTCTTGTCTCTCATGCGCCTATTCTGGTATTAGGTGACTACGTCCAGTTCGGTGTCAGCTTCGGTGCGTGGATACGTTCTCAAAGATAATTTTCTTATGGCATCCTCGTCTTCTCGGTATTTTGGGTGTATTCTGTCTTTGTAATATAACCTGATTCTTTGTGGATGGGGCTGCGGCTGTTCTCGCTCATCATACCACCGACCTAATGCTGCATGTATTTCTTTGTTAACTTGCTTGTTGGAGAATCCATTATTTACATGCATTTGAGAGATGCGATCAAGTTCTTGGTGGGTGTTCTGCCAGGTAGAACAATGAGTTAAGGCCCTTCTTACAAAGGCCTTGATGGTGGTGTTCTTGTACCTTGCAGGGCACTCGCTGTCTCCGTTTAGGCAGAGGCCTAAATTAGTCTGCTTGGTATATATGGAGTTCTTAGGCCATATTCTGTCTTGCAGATAAGGACATCGAAAAAGGGGAGCTGGCCGCTGCTACTAAATTCAACTGTGTAGTTCAGTGAACTGCATTGCTGGAACTTGCAGGGGATCATTTATACCTCATCCTCATTGGCTGCCTGCACGAAGAAGTTGTCAATGTAGTGGGCATACTTGTGCGGTCTTCTTATGCGAGAAAAGACTCGTTCTTCTACCGTTCCCATATAGAAGTTCGCGAAGAGGACACCCAAAGGCGAGCCCATTGCCACACCATCTTTCTGCCTGTACATATTGCTGTTATGGGTGGAAAAAGGAGCCGCCTTTGTGCATATCTCAAGGAGGGTCCCCAGTGATCCTTACGGGATATTCAGCTGGGGCGTAGAAGGGTTCCCATAGACATGTTTGATGAACACGTCAGTGGTCTCGTCAACAGGCATGTTAGCAAATAGGGATTCAACATCTAAAGAGGTGATGGCTCTTTAGGTGATGGCTCCAGCCCCTGGGGAATCTGATTTCTTCCAGGAATTCTGTAGATGAACATATGCTATATCTGCTGGGCATGTAGGGTGTCAGGATCTGGTTGAAGCATTTGGCCAGTCTGTAAGTAGGTGTAGGTGCCTGGCTAATGGTAGGGTGAAGGGGATTTTTTCAGGCTTGTGGGTTTTGACATTCCCATACAGGTGTCCCAAGCTGTTGTCTCCGAAGATGTGCAGGAGGTGTGTAGCGTTGGTCGCACCATTGACAACTGCTATGTTGTCATTGGCTTCTCTCTTGATATCATCTATGGGGTTTTTGGTGAGGCGCTCAAACTTCATTTGGTAATCATCAATCTTAATCAAAACGAAGGCTGCTGTATTGTGTGCCAGCTTATGGTGATTTCCTCTCTTTGCCGGAGCTCTTTGGCAGCAACTCTCATCTCATGTGAGAGGATACTGCTGGTGTATGTACTGTGCTCTGTGAGGGCCTCAGCAAGCAGGAAAGGCTGCAGGGAGTCAGTAGTGCAGACGAGGTTACGGTTTTCATAGTGCTGTATGGAATAGAGTAATAGTTCAATTTCAAGTCTCTTCTCTAAAGGCTTAGGCTTCGAGATGACATGGCAGTTGAGTCATAAGTGGAGTATTTCTTCTTGGTCGGGGTAGGTTTATATTCGGTTAGGTCGATGTACAGTATACTATAATCGGCTGTGGCATTTGGAGTTTGCCACCGTTGGTGGAAACGAACTTCCGAGTGATGTCCTGCTGTCACTTTCTTCGGTCTTTCTCTCTGAGGTGGGTGAGACACACCACGATGTCCTCTGGATATCGTAGGTTGTGGAAAGCAGGTCTCTGTCCGGCGGGTTCGTCATCTTGTTCGTCCTCTCGTTCGTTTTCTTCATTTTCCTCTCCGTTGGGGACACCAGGGTGTTGTGCTACTTGGGGCTGTTTGGATATGCTGATCACTGTTTCTTCTTATGGTTGCTCTTTACGTAGTGCTTGACGTTCACCAGTCTTGGTGTTCAACTGGCGTTGCAATAGGGATCTCCTGAAGCTCCTGGTGTTGCTCTCATTGTGGTCTGAAGTATCGTGCAGACGGAAGTTGGTATATGTGGATAATAGACCCCCTTTCAAACAGGTATTGTTGAAAGTTATTGCTGCCTCAGCTGCATTCAGTTTATATAGAGTTGTCTCTATTTTTCTAATAATTTCTCTTGGCTACTGCATCGGACTAGTAACGCACCGATGTTCATCGTCTTAGGATGGAAAAATTGTTGTAGATCAGGGTGTGGCTTTATTAAGTAAGTAAACGAAGTGTGATATTATGATCTGTAGAGTTTTTACAATTAGGTACAAATCAAAATGTAATATTCTGTTATGCCAATGTTTCTCTCAGCTCTGACTGAGTGTGGTCACAGCAGAGGGTGGGAGTAGACTGATTTCACTGCTGCTGCTGCTGTTTTCAGATTTAGCTGGCCTTGTGCCAGCACAGGCCTCGCTCCCAGAGCACCCCATAGCTTTATGTTGATGGTCTGTGAGATGGTTAGGTTATATGAAAACTTTACTATGATGCATGATAGTGATTTTGGTGGGGGTGATTTTGAAGTGAAAAGATTTAACAGGCAAGGTTGCAACCTCTTTGAACCCTAAGGTGCCCATCAGATGTGGACAAAAGTATGATTGCAGTGAGTGTTGGCTAGTGGGATAGGCCAGCAGATGGGGAAAAAAGAAGAATTTGAGTAGTAGGCACAGGTAGCTAGTATGCTAGCTCATGATGGTCTAAAGCCATAATCCTTGTCCGGTCCTATTCCTTGTGTGTGTGTGTGTGTGTGTGTGTTTTGCATGTGTTGCGTATTGATTGTGGTGGATAAAAGGTGATTTTGATAGGGGAGAGAGTGATGTCTAAAGAGTCTGTTTTTGTTGTAGCGGTTAGAGATGCAATGGAGTGGTTTTTGATTTGTTGTCTGGTTTAAAGTAGGGGTTGTGTCTGTTTTAAGGTGATTGGTTGGGAAGGAGAGCAGGTAGGTAAAGGTAAGGATTCTTTAGAGTTACCGTGGTGGTGGGTAGGAGCATAGGAAGCCTGCAAGTTTGTGAATGTTTGCCAGTATATGCTTTGTTATTTGGGTTGCTGTTCATTAATTTTCTTCATATCTTGTTCTTAACTGTTCTGTCTCTGTACAGTCAAGAAGGTAGTGTTCCAGGGGTTCTTCAGGGATTATTTCACAGTGCTTGCATGGTTGGGGGTTGTCTCCTATTCTTTGCCATGTGCATTGGTATCCTAGCCTTAGCTGATGGATTATGACTGCTATGGCCCATGACATGTCATTGGTTATATTGTGCGGTTTTAGGTTTGCAGTGTCTTATGTACCATTTGGCGGTTTTTGAACCACCGAAAACAGCTCTTCTAACTTTGCTTTCTTCCTGCTGTTGGCAGTGTATAATGTCTGACGCATGACATAAATAACTCGTTACATAGTCTAATGACACATATAACCAAGGGCCCATCGAGTACATGCATGTCCTATTTTATGCATTTGGGTGGAAAAAATGCGATGGAAAATGCGGGTAATGTACTATGAAGTAAAATAAACATGGATTTGAAAATGTTAATAATCTCAGATATTCATGTATTTCTGTAGGAAGACTAGATACAGTATGAATATGACCGATAAATAAAAAAAATAAAAATATTCAGCATGGTTACTTATAAATTTTCAGAAAGTTATAGAAGCGTTTGAATTTTGAGTACTTCTGTTAAGGTATTAAAGAGAAGAAGAAACGCTTCCATAACAACAAACGGATTATGACCGACGACCGCCTTTCGCCGTCATGTCTTTATCCTTGTATGTATGCGTTTTATGTTGACAGTCATTGCATGCAATGGAAATATAAACTAAACTGTATTTTTGTGTCATGCCACTTTGTATTAGCAAGGTTTACATGTAAATTAAGGAGACTAACAGTCTCTATCAAGGGAATGTTCTTGAATAGGCCTATAGGATTTGATGGCATGTCAGTACTCTAAGCCAAGCTGGGCGCATTGTATGAAGGTCAGCTTTCTTAAAATATGTTTAGGTAACTTCGATTGAATTTGTGGCCTCAATTCGATAGGGGGATGGTCTGTTGCAGCCGCTGTAAACTACTGAGAGGGAGAGTTTTAGCGTACGTGACCAAAGACATGTTTGGAGAGGACTGCTCGGTAACTTAGACGTAGGCCTATGTAGCCCAGAGGAACCCGGTAATTTGCTAAGAATTATCAAGAACCGAAGATTTAACTAAGTACTGGTGGATGGTGTTGTAGCTTAGGATGTGAGGTTACAAGGCTGTCATGCATTTCCAGCCAGCGGCTGTAGCTAAACCTACTGATTTGTCCTATCTTCTGATGATGCATGTGGCTAGGCCTGTGCGGTGGAGTGTTGGCTAATTAGGCTAACAACCCAGGCCATAGACCTTCTCCGACACTTGTCTAGCCTAGTTAAGCTATTTTATTGTTAAAAGCTAATCTAACATGAATGCACCTCTCTGTTAGGCTTAGCATAAGCTAATAGCCTAGGACCTGCACTTGGGAATCCTGAAAGTCTGTATCTTAAGGTGTGTTAGGCTGTAGGCTAGAATATCAAGGGAGTAGGCCTATAGGCCTAAGGTAAAGACTGCAAAGGAAAGAATGCAAAAACTTAACCTGAACAAGTTAAATTCTTAACATTCACGACAAAATCAGTTGACTGGTTGAAAGCTATTGATGGTATTTAGGCTGAGGTGGCTTACCTAGCATATTGAAAGTACAGTACTGTAAGTACATTAAATAGAGAAACATCAATGCAGAATTCAATAAAAATGACATGCAATGGCTAGCCTTATCATATTCAGTAACCTAGTTAACTAATTACTCAGTGCCAGAAGTTCATAGCGATCATTTTTACCACAAGGGATCTTAGTTGCACGGATAAATCATCAGTATATACATTAACATTACTTGTTATGGTTCATGCATCATATCCATATGATTTAGAACTAAGAGGTTTTAATTTAGGTTGTCTTCCTGAAATCATATTAATGTTTATTTGAGTGAACAGTTTTTAGATAATTACCTCATTTTAATTACTTTTGGTAAAGGCTAATGGTTTCCAATGCTGTTTGGAATAAAAAAACATGACTGCAAAATAGTTTATGAAATTTTAAGTCTTAAAGGAGTCTTTTTCCTCGTGAGTTTGTGATTTAAACTTATTCAAGTTCACATGCTGCTGGACAGTACTTATTACTGTATATCATAGGTGTAAAAAAAGTGAGAGTTTACAATGCAGTACTAGTTTTCACCTTGTTCCATTGGACTTCCTTCATGTATTTTAAGCCCTCCAGTAATTCTTGAGAATTGTTCAGTATAGGGTAGTATATTCCACATCTTTGTTACTAAGTTATTTATCTTCTTTCAAGCACCTATTTCCTGTCCATTTGAGAAGTTATCTTTATAGCAGTAAAAACTTTATGCTCTCTAAGGTCAGTATTCATGATCAAAAGTTTTTGTACATAGTGTTCAAGCAGAGTAGAAATCACACATTTGCAATGTATTTATTCTTTTGACCTTGGGATATCTGCTGTTAGCTTTATAGTCTGACAACAAATCTTTTTCCATCTTCCATTCATATGAGTTAAGGAGAGAATGTAAAGTATAGTGTTAGTGGGACTTTTAGATATTTTACAGAAGTCGTCTTTTGGTAAAAATATCTAATACTGTATTTATATCTTTTATCATTCCCTATGTAATTACAATGCTGGAGGGTGTCTTTTGTTCACAGTGTCATCTTGATAAAGTAGGGAGTCAGCTGTATAATTTTGAATTTTTATTCTTATATGTACATTTTATACAGATTTTTAATAAATTTGTGGCATATTTTTTTCATACTAACTTATGAAATGACAAAATATCTTTAGCATCAGTAACCATCATAGGGGCATTCTCTGTCAGATCAACCAGTGTTTAACACCCTCATTTCTCAGATTTTGATAAAATTTGGCCCACAGGAAAATCATAGGCCCTGTATCCATTTCTGAAATTTTAGACCAATCTGACAAATGGTTCAAAGAATGAGACCTCAGGAAATTTGGCCTTAACTTACAAATATGGTATTCACTCATAGTTATTTCATGAAAAATAACATACACAAACTTTTTTTGCTTTGATTCTAATAGCTAATGCCGTTTCCTTCATTTTTTAGATTATAAAAAAATTTCTCATTTGATACCCCGGATCTCAAATTGTGACCTTAAATTTTGTTTTCACTTATACAACTTACCTGGTAGTTACATATAGCTGTCGTCTTTGACGTCACGGCAGTATTCAAATTCGCGCTAGCGCTAAGCGTTACGAAAGGTGATCCCTCTACCCCCGCCCTTGCCTCACCTGCCCTGCCATATGCGCATTGCGAACGTGTCTGGTTCTGCTGCTGTTGGTATTCTCAACAATTGAACGCGTTCCTTTTTTGGTGAAGTGCCTCGGTTTGTTGTTTTTTCTTTCATTATTGTAGCGTTATTCTTAGTTAGACTATTATGTCTGATTCAGGTTCTGGTGGTATCCGGTTTTGCAGTGAGCTGCAAAACCAACCTTAATAAGCTTAGTTTTAGATCTGCACACCTCTTGCTTTTCATGTAGAGAGGCAAATGTTCTGCTGACTTGACTTGTAACAAGTATGAACTACTAACTTTGTCTGACTGGAGTGCTTTGAGGAGTACATGGAAAGAAGCTAGAGAAAGATAGGATAAGGAAGGCCTCTTCTAGGTCTTGAGGTCAGGAGGTAGTCAAAGAGGTTTTTGTAAAGCCTAGTAGCCCATAACTCCCCTGTAGTTTCCTGTAGTTTTACCTGCCCAGACACACGTTTCTCCCAATCCTGATGCGTGTCAGTCCTTAATGCTTTATATCTTCCATGTGCAGAAAATGGAGACAATTTTGCAGCCAGTTGAAAGTAGACCCGCAGTGATAATGCAAGTGTTGTTCCTTGTGTAAGTGTGGAGGAGGTAGCTTCTCGGCCCATTCAGCTCCCAAGGTCCTAGGCCCCTGTCAGGCTCCCAGGTTCAGGAGAAGGCATGCCCGAAAGCCGAAAGGAGTGGTGGGACCTGCTCCGAGCAGTTGCCCCTCAAAGCAGTCCTGTTGCGCTTCCCCGGGCTGCTGGCCCTCACACCACCGAAAAGGTGAGAGTGGATAGTGTCAGTGGCTCGGTTGGAGTTCCTCTCCTCCTAGAGGATGGCGTTTTCGCGACGCTTCTAGACCTTTGAAGAGGTCTCGTCTGCTTTCACCATCGAAGATTCCTAAGAAGAAGGCGCTTCTGGAGGATCCTACCCCTTCCTGTAGCTTTTGGGCAGAACCGGAGAGGCTTTCTTACGTTGGACTACCGTCTCATTCGTTTGACTGAGCCTCCTTATAAGACAAGATGCAGCTGAGAGGTCTGCTCCTTTAGTGTAGCGACTCCTGTGACTCCTGTTCCTGTGGCGCCTGCTCCAGCATTCGATGGACCTCAACAGCTAGTGATTGACGGAATCAACGCCCGTTTGGACTCGATTTTACAACTTTTGTGTAAAAGTCAAGTCTCTTCTTTGGCTCCTCCTACGATGCCAGCGGCGCCCATCTCGACTCCTCTTTCAGTCGCCCCGGTAGCACCGCCGCTTGCGCCTCCGTTGGCACCACCTTTGGCTGCTGTGCCGATTGCGCCTCCTTTGGCGCCTCCTGTGATACCAGCGGCTTCGCCTCGACTACTCTCGCGCTCGGTAGCCTTCGCCGCTTACGCCTCCATTGGGCGCCACCTGTAAATCATGGTACCCGACTGCTCCTCCTTTAGCGCCACCTTTGATTGCTGTACCATCTGTGCACTCCTTTGGCGCTCGATGTGCTCCTCAACAGGCTCAAACTCTTTCAGGTGGCACAGCAGAGCTGTAATGCGAGCCTCCAGCCCCGCTCGTGTAACTCAAGTTTCAGTTCAGGGGACTTGGATGAGAAGGCCGTAGTCCAATGGACTTGTCCCCAGTATCCTGGCAGACTCCTCTCGGACCAGAGGGCAGTGGCAAGGAGGAGAAGCCTCCGCAGCTCTCTTCTTACAAGAAGCTCTTGAAGTTCTTTATTGAGAACTTCCCTGATTCGTTCTGCCTCTGGCTCCTCCGTCTCCTGGGTCCCAGTACAAGAGGATGAGAGCTTCTGTTTCTTCTTCGGACTTTACGAAACTTGTCCTGTCCTGTCCGTCTCGGCGAAGAAAGGCCTTAAGAAGATGGATGCTAGGCTGGCCGAGAAGAGGGAAATTGGGAAGAATGTCTTCTGTCTTCCTCCTTCTCGTCGTTCCTTCCGTAACCGGGGTTGGTACGAGACTGGGGAAATGTTTTCCCTGGGTGTGGCTGCCTCCGCACATGGGGACTTCTCCAGTCTCGTGGATGCCAGTAGGAGGACCGCACTTAATTCTCTAGAAAGGTTTTCTTTCGTCCTCCAAACTGGATCAAGTTTTCAAGGCGTGTTCGGACTCTTGATAGTGGGCACTTCCTGGACTGAGCGGTGCGGCCTTAGCCAGGAAGATTAAGGATTTTAATCTTCCCTTCTGAGCTCTTGGATGATGTGGTAGGGTAGTAGACTGCATTGATAGGGGCATCTGCGACGGTGCAGTGAACTTGCCTCTTTATTTCTGACGGGGTTCTCAAAAGAGGCAACTTTGGTGCTCCTTTTAGCAAGGTATCTCTTCAAACCAGAAGTCAGCTCTCCCTGTTTTCTCCTTTGGACAAGGCACATCTTTTCCGCAAGAGTTGGTTTCTGCAATGTCCCAGGCGTTAGCTCAGAAGTCAACAGGATCTTTTGTGCATGATCTGCAAGAAAGCGAAAAGACCTGTGCTTTCTACCGCTTCTGAAATGCGGTGTTTGCGTCTCCCTGCTATCGTTTGAGACAGTATAAGGGAATCCTCTAGGCGTGTTTTGGCAGGGCCAGGAAAGGCAAGCCACGCCTAGAACCTCGGCTGGCCCCGAGGGAAGAAATGAACCTTTTGTCCTCCATTCAGCAGTAGGAGCCAGACTGCAAAGGTTCTGGCAAGAGTGGCAGCGGATCTCGGCGAACCCTTGGGCCGATCCAAGTTTTGAGAAGGATATGCCATCCCTTCCTTTTCCAAACCTCCTTTAGTGGAGGCTCAGTTTCTTTGAGCGTGCTCGCTGGCTCATGAAACTAGGCAGCCTTGGCTCAGAGTCGAGCCATGCTGGAGAAGGAGCGATAGAACTGCTTCATGCCCCTCTATCTCCAGGTTTCTACAGTGCGTCTGTTCCTGATTCACTGCAAAGAAAGCATCAGGGGATGGAGACCGTACTGGATGTGAGTGTGTTGAATGTCTTCGTTCAGAGACAAAATTCTCCATGGAACAACCATGATCGGTCTTGGCGTCTTTACATCAGGGGGATTGGATGGTTTCTATAGACCTCCAAGATGCTTACTTTCACGTCCCAATACACCTAGATTCAGGAAGTTCCTGAGGTTCGTCTTTGAGGGACAGGTGTATCAGTTCCGTGCCCTCTGCTTGGTCTGTCGACATGCCAAGTTTTCACAAGATCCTGTTATCAGTGTGAACACCTTCACCTGGAAGGAATTCGAGTTTCTATGTGCCTCGAAGCGATTGGCTGCTCAAGCGGCATCGAGGAGAGCTGTATGGAGGACCTATCAAAGACTGCTCTTCAATTGGCGAAATCTCTGGGCCTCATTGTCCAGCGAGAAGAAGTCTTGCCTTACTCCCAATCAGCAGATTGTCTATTTAGAGTGAGCTGGACTCAGACTTTCAGGCTTTTCTGGCCAGTCAACGGATAGCCTCATGCCTGCAGAATCGGCGACTTTCTGCAGGGAAGATCTGTTCAAGCAGTGGATGAGTCGTGAACCTTAGCTTCAGTGGAAGATTTGTAAGACTGGGGCGCTTGAACCTGAGAGCCACTGCAGTTTACCTGCAGAGAAGTAGCCCAGAAACGATTCCGGACTCCTTCACCTTACGCCATTTTTGGAAGAGATAAAGGAGTGCCTCCATTGGTGGAGTCCAGAAGGAAGAGCTGACACAGGACTTCCTCTTCAGCTTCGAACCCAGACCTAACTTTGTTTTCCGGCGCCTCGGACAGGCTGAGGAGGCGACTATGGACAAAGAAGTTTGAACCCAGTGGCAGGAGGAAGAGAAACTGGCATATAAATGAAAAAAGAGGAACTAAAAGCGGTTCACTTAGCTCTGTTGGCCTTTCAACAAGAAGTGGAAAGTAAATGTCTTAGTCCCGGCGGACAACACGGCCGCTCTGGCATACATTCGGAAGCAGGGGCACTCACTTGTGGTCCTCTCGAGATTCTCAAGGGGAGCTACTGGTTTGGGCTGGAGGTGGGACCAGACTAATGCGAGATTCATTCAGGGGAAGAGAGCGCAGCGGCGGACCTTCTCAGCAGAAAGAACCAGGTCTGTCCAGGCAGACTTTACATCCCTAGTTTGCGAGGAGCTATGGAAGGTATGGGGCGTCCTCTCATAGATCTCTTTGCAACCCGACAAAATGACTCAGCTGCCCTTCTGCTCTCCGGTTTGAACAGCTAAAGCGGTTTTATTGGATGCAATGTTCTAAGCAGACTGAGTCGGACCTGGATCTTTATGCTTTCCCCACGTTTAAGATCTTTTTGGCAAGTCATCTCGAGTTCTCAAGCCAGCCGGGCGGCCAAGGATGACTCTGGTGGCTCCATTCTGGCACGTCCAGGGTGGTTCCCGGACCTTCTAAACCTCCCGTCAGACTCAGACTGCCAGAGAGACCAGATTTACTCAGACAGCCCTTTCAGAGGTTCCACCAAAGCTTGTCTGCTCTTCATCTTGTACGCCTGCAGACTGTCAGGAGACTCGTCCAGAAGAGGCTTTTCAAGAGAGGCTTCAAGCTATCCTTGAAGCCAGAAGAATCCTCTGACAATGTTTACCAATGAAGAGTGGACACAGTTTAGGTCACGAATTGGTCGAAGAGAAGGCGTGTCTTCTTCTTCGCGTACTATAACTCAGATGGCGATTTTCTCTTGTTTCTCCACAGAGAGAAAAAGCTTGCTGGTACCCTACTATTAAAGGGTATAGAGCCATGTTAGCTTGGTCTTTGAGCATAGAAGGTCTTGGAAGTGTCTTTGAGTCAAGACCTTTCAGATCTGATTAGATCATTTATCGTCAAGAGGACCAAGAGAGACCAGTGGCGTGGAATCTTGAGAGTAGTGCTGGAGATGGTTCTGGTCTCAATCCTTTGGTGATGGCGAACATCTCCTTGAAGGATCTCAGAAGACTCTCTTTTGGTAGCTCTGACTACGGCCAGGAAGAGTAAGTGAGCATCGATAGATAAAAAGAATGAGCTTTGCTAAAGGAAGGCAGTATGTATGTCTACTCTTGGTTTCTTAGCCAGAAGCAGACCCGTCAAGACCTTGGCCAGAGTTTTAGAAATTAGGACCTTTCCCAATTAATTCGGTCCCGAAAAACCCGAGAGGGTACCTCTGCCCTGTGAGAGCTCTCAGTTCTATGTTCAGAGGCTTGAAGAAGCTCAGAAGGTCCAGTGACCACCTCTGAATTTCGGTTAGAATCCTTGAGGCCTCTCTCCAGAATGCCCTTTCCTTCTTTTTGAGCCTGATAAAAGAAGCTCATGAGCATGTGCTGAAGCTCGGAGATGGTATTCTTAAGGTAGAGGCGCCGCGAGATAAAGAGCAGTTTGGAAACTTCTCCGCCAGCCTGTAGCAGAAACTTATCTGTTAAAGACTTGGTTAAGTCTACCTTTTGGGAGAATGCAAGTCAGTATTTGCATCGCATTACTTGAAATGGGCGATGCAAACTGTTTTGAAAAATTGCAGTGCGCTGGGGCCCTTTATTCTTTGACGACACGGTGTTGGGGAGGGAGTGAAGGAGTCCGCTCCCTTAACCTAACATTTTCACCTTGGTATTTGGGGTTGTTGTTTCTTTAGGTTGTCTGGAAGATACGGTGTGGTAGTATCTTCCAGTTTTTAATCTTTAATTATTGGTTTTATGGTAATGTTAGGTGATCCCTCGTTTTGTTGATCGTACTGCTTGATCGGGCATCCAGACTTCAATCAAATGCGCAGCCATATTTCTCTCGGCAGGTACTGTTTTTTGTTGTGTCCGACACGGATCCTTCTCTCCTCTGAAAGCACAATATAAAGGCCAACCAGACTACAGAGGCGGTAACCACTGAGTCAATCACCTTTAAGGTAAAGGAACCTATATGTCTAACTTGTTTTGCAAATAGATAATTCCAAGAATTTTTTATTAGTTGCCAGTGTCCCACACCTCAAGGTGTAATCGGCTATATGTAACTGCAGATGAAGTTGTATAAGTGAGAATGACATTTTATGATAAAGTGCGTTTCATATAACTTGCAGTCAGACCACCTGTCTCTTTCCCTCCCTCCTCCCCTCACCTGGGCAGTTGGGCAAAAACTTATAGCGTGTTCTTGGAGCGGTTCCCTTCTACCGATAGAGGCGGGGGTAGAGGGATCATAACTGCATCGCCCTTCAATGTGAAATTTGAATACTGCCATGACGTCAAAGCGACAGCTATATGTAACTACCGGGTAAGTATAAGTGAAACTTTATTTTATCATAAAAATGTCATTTTTTGTATACCTTTTTTATTTTTCAACGTAGAGTTTTAAAACCTGTATATTTGAATTCCTTGGCTCTTTCTGATTCTAAATATATAACATTTATGCAGTTCTGATCATTATTAACCAAGTTATGGGTCAGTGAAAATGTGTATTCCTACGTGACCAACCTCAAATTTCCCGAGGTCATATCTTTTGAAGCCAAGTGTCGGATTGGTCTAAAAATTTCAGAAATGGATACAGGGCCTATGATTTCCCTATAAACCAAATTTTATCAAAATCTGAGAGATGAGGGTGTTAATTTAAAAAAATTTTGGTTGATTTAACAGAGAATGCCCCCATAGGAACCCAGCTATAAATCAAGAGGCCCATTGTACTTTTCTTTATAAAGAACACCCAAATCAGTAACATCTTGTTTAAATAGATGTTCTGGATATGGAATGCAATGGTTTTTTATCATATTTTTTATGAACAGATATAAAAGTTTTAGAACAATACAGTAATTATACAAAATTTTATGGATTTAAATTGTTACAATACAGCAATACCCCGAACTTGTGTGATTCGAGTTGCGCAAATTCACAGACACGTGAACTTTCATAGACCTAACTAATTGTCATACATGAGTTTTTCACAAACACACAACCATTTGTGAATGCTGAGAAACCCTGCAAAAGTGTTTGTTCTAGATTTTTATGTAATTTATAAGTTTTCCAGCTTTTATGTGTAAATTAAATAATATTAAATAATAAAAGTAATAATTTTTCTTTTCTCTCTCTCTCTCTCTCTCTCTCTCTCTCTCTCTTTTACTGAGATGAGAGAATTTTTATGGTACTTGTATATGTTTATTTGTTTTGTATGATAAATAAGATTTTACCTAATAATTAGTACTAATTTTCAAATATTAATAATGAGATTCATCTGTAATAATAAAATTAATTGTTTGTGATAAGAAGAAGTGATGTTGTTGATTAGCAGGTCAAAGGTTTCTCTCTCTCTCTCTCTCTCTCTCTCCTGTATCTGTGATAATTCATAAAATTTAATTCTCTTAAATGGGATAACTGTTATCTCTCGTTCATAGTTAGTAAATGTCCTTATTACTGTTTCTCTATATGTCTTTAACTGTACAGTAGATAATTTTAGATTGATCTAATTTTACCTGTACCATCTACAAAAGTGTATTAAATACCGTTCTAAAACATAGAGACATAGAGCATTTCAGAACAATGGTAATAATAATAGTAATATAAACTGTAATTACAAATTTCGTATGTGATACATATTTTAAACAAACAAATATCCTTCACTTATCTTTTAAGAAGCTCGAGAAGGCAAAGCTGTCAGATATGTCAGTTTACAACATGACAAGAAGGGAGTGTTGCTGATTAGTGGGTCAAGGTTTCTTATAATCTCTCTCTCTCTCTCTCTCTCTCTCTCTCTCTCTCCTCTCTCTCTCTCTATTGTCATTATAATTCATAAAAGAATTTCACTTTACCGTAAGTAAGGACGCTGTGGCTCTCTCTCTCTCTCTCTCTCTCTCTCTCTCTCTCTCTCTCTCTCTCTCTCTCTCTCTCTCTCTCTCTCTTGTTTGTAGTTAAGCAGCCTATGTATTACTGTTTCTCTGTATGTGCTGTATAGTGAATATTTAAAGTGATCTGACTATATTACCGTCACAAACTGTAAATCGCCGTTCTAAAAAACATGGAGTTATAGAGCATTTCAGAACAAAATAGAGATAGAATAAAGAGTTACAAAAACAAGGTTGAAGACTTCTAAAATTAGATTAATTGGAATGGAGAAAGAGAAGCCAGTATACTAATCTTACACTCTCCTATATTTTTATGTCGACCATTTATTTCTTTTAGGGTAATGCATTAAGCTAACTTTTAAATGAAATTACAGTAACTTTAATTTCATATAAAGTTATTTTAATGTAGAATATGATTAGGGTCATATTTAGTGTTTAGAATTTTAGAAACACTCATGTATTAGCATTTCTAGAGACCGTGCCAGACTTACACAGAGAAGTCGTCTTAAAAACTGGGTGGTCTGGAACCTAACCACCATAAGTTAGGAATGACACATTTGAAAGACTTTCCCATCTTACCTTTTGTACTGTAAATGATTGCAGGAACACATGTATTACTGTATTCTGCAGATACACATGAAAATTGGACTGCAAGTGATAGAGGAGTCACCCCTTAATTGGGTATCCTAATTTGTTAGTTAACCCACCACTAACAAAACAGTTTAAATTCTAGATGTGGTATAATCCATTTTGCCAGTAAAGCTGAGATTCGTAATGGAATAGTTTTTAAAATATCTGAAAGAGTTACAGATACTGTATATATGTATATGAGCATCTATGGGTTTACTTGGTTTTAGTTTGACACAGATCTTCCTTTTCATACTGCCTTTCATATTTCAGATACTAAGGAGTGCTGTTGTTCTGGTGGCTTGCTGGACATGTGGTAAGCGGAGTGGATCAAATCTATAGGACATATATTGTTAGATTTTTGTCAGAGGTTGGGAAAGCAAGTCCGCAGGATATTTGCAGCCAAAGGAAGATCCTTTCAAATCGAAGCCCTGCTTCAACCATAGATAAAATCATCAGTGACTATCACAAGGTTTCTCTTTTCTCTTGTTTTTCATTACTATTAGTAGAGGTACTGTAGAGTCTCCTTGGTGCTGAATTGTAATCTTTCAATGTAAATTCCTCTCATAGGATAATGTTCTGCACAGTACATTTCTTTTTGGTAAACTATTTTTCCATTTGAGCATATTGCATCTCTCTGTTTAGATATTCTTGATGTTTTAACAAGACAGTTTTGTCGCTCATTCTCTTCATTCCATTCAGTATGGCTCTGTTTTACATTGCTATTATAGTTTATTTCACCAAATGGTTATACTGTTTTGTGAAAGTTTGCTGTTGTTATTGAGTACCTCTATGCTAGTTCCTTAATAATTAATGGAAACCCATTACAGATATAGGAAAAAACCACAGGTCATTAACAGAACATTTATTTGTTATATATAACTAGATATCAGTACTGCTTAGTAATTAGGTACCATGCAGCAAATTACAGATTGCATGATTTTTTGAAATTAAAACTTACATCTATTGTTTTGAAGTTACCAGCCAATTTCTGAAGTGAGAGGCTGCAATTATAAGTAAGGCTAAAATCTAATTCTTGAATACAGTATATGTTTAAAAAAGTGAAATAACAGACTTGGTATGTTTAAGTAATGAATAATTGAACTTATAGTGTATTTATAAGATGAATACCTGTAAAATCTATTTGAAATTAAGATCTAAGGTAATGCATACAAAAATGGTTCTTGGATAACACTTATTTTGCTCATCAGTACTGTAATCCTAGTATGAGTGGTGGACTACCTGTAATACTTGTAGATTTTGATATGTACCAGGGAAACAAAAGTATTGCAATACACTCCCGGAACACCAGAATTCGCCCTTAATTTTAACAGCCAGCATTACCAATGCTGAAGGTAAAACCTTGCCACTGAGCTACCACAACAAGCGGTTATGGTAACACTGACACAGGTGTGTGACCACGCCCCCTTTAGATCCAATTGCTTTTTGTTACTTTCTTGAATGGTTGTTCCCTTCAGCGGGGTGAGATTAATCCTATTACAGCACGACTTCTGGTGGCTTTTTGGATTACTGGTTTCTCCTGGATTTACCACCTTCTGCTTAGATTGTTCAGCCTTTTCTGGATATTTTGTCGTGGAATATCTTTGAACTGGATTGCGGTTCTTGAACTTCGATTGGCCATCATGGACCAGTCAACCACTTCACTACCCATACCGTATGGCTGACTTTTGTCTGCCCCTCGATTGTGGGATGCACTGTGCTCGCGCTCCTGTTCTTCTGCAGGACGAATGGTACTTTGAGACATGATAGACACTCAATTTGTAAAGTGCGTAGGAAGGTTCAATGTGATGGCGTGCAAGCGTGCGATGAATGCTCGATTGGACTGCAGTAGAACAGATGAAGTTACATTCGTCGCCATGAGTTGTTGGCTATTAAGGGCAGCAAATGGTGAGTCTATGATTCTTCATTGCCTCAAGGATCTGTCTTCAGTTTCAGATTTATGAAGCTCAGAGACAGTTAAACAGATAGAAGATGGGATTACGAGTTTACCAAGACCAAGTTTAGTGGCTAGTCTTTTCAACAATTTGCAGGTGACCATGGCGAAGTGTTAGGATGTCTAAATCATACTTCTTTCAGCTCCCCTGTCTGTTCCAGAACCAGCCCTAATGGGTGCTAAGGGTGACAGGCCTGGCCTCCAGTGGGAAGGTTTTTGCCGGTCCTCGGTGCAGAGCAGGCAGTGAAAGGACCCCACTCCCTAACCCCCTTGTAGTGTTGTTGAAAAATGTAATGTTGAGAATATTAGTCAGGATCAGGAGCTAGGTATGACTAAGACGGATAAGTCTGGATTAGGTAGTGAGGAGAAAGTATCAAGCGTGCAGAGTCGTTCTCAGGGAGAGGTCTCAGTTTCAGTTTCGAGTGGAATTTATGCTCCGGCAAATTTTCCCCTTCATCGCTTCTGTTTCAATCTGGCGCAAGGTCTCTTCCATCTAGTAAGGCGGATTCGGGTGTGTCTCTTTCGGCTTCTAAGAGTGGTTTGTGTGATCAGTATGGGGATGTGGCAGAATATAATGCAGATTTATTTGGGTCTTTCAAAGGGTGTAGACTTTTGGTGAGAGGTTGTTTTATTGGTTTCTAACATTAGAGAATATGTTGACTCAGAATTGCTTGGACATGCTTCAGGATTATATCAGGGAAAGTGGATTCGTTTACCTTTTATCGCCGTTCTAAGGATTCTGCTTTTCCTCTGGGTTATCTGGGCTGCACTTCCGCCCATTTTCTGTTGCTCCCTTTTCAAAGTCTCTTCTTTGGCTTCTTCTTCTTCTTCTGCCCTACCTGCAGCTTCCACATCTTCTGCTTTCCCTCTTTCTATGAACCCGGCATCTCCTCTTCTCAGGTAGCTTTTCTGCTACACCCCATTCCTCTGTCTTCTTACTTTCCCTTCATAGCCACAGTCTTCTTTGGTAGGAGGATCTTCCGGACAGGTGGCAGTTTCAGCAAGGCAGCTGGGTGTTTCCAGGTTCCATCCTTTTGGGTATCACTAACTCACCCCATTCCACTTTCAAGCATCTGGTATTCCAGGTATTTCACAGGGTTGCCTATAAGCTGGATTCGGGTTTGAGATCTGCGGCTCTGACTGGAGCTTGGTACCTTCTCCGATCAGTCCGTGACTTTCATCACCTACATTTTCTGCTACGGAAGCTCAATGGTAACTCTTCTCTTTCATTCTCCTTCTTCACCTTCTTGATCTTCTTCCGTCCCTCCTTAAGCGGTTTCACTTGCGCATCCTCCCTCAGGGTTTAGTAATTTGATTTGACCCTCTCCTGCGTCTTCCCTTTGTTTAACATAATGCAGGCTGGTTTCAAAATCTCCGGTTCCTCCTCTCTTCCTCCCTGCGGGATCAACAATTTGGATCCAGCCAGTTACCGCGATAGGTGTAGGTGTTTAGCATTCTGGATATGGCAGTCTGGTTGACTCTTCAGCATCATCGTCTGGAAAAACAGTCAGCTCTCTCCGCCAGTCTGTCTTGGACGTTCGGATGTAGCAGAACAGGATTCTCATCCGAGTTCCAGAAATTCAGAAGATTCAGAATGTCCTCACCATTGTGGCTACGAGCGTATGCCGAGTATGTCACTTCCTTATGCCGTCAACCAAGAGCTCAGGATAGCCGCATTCGTCGTCAATTCTATTTGATCTGCAGCTGCCGCTCTTCGGCTCTGGATGGTTGCTCTGGCATGGAGTGACTTCTATGCGACGGACATTTCTTCTTTCCCGTGAGTGATCTATTCAGTTAATTGGTAATCCCTTCGGCAGGTGCCAGGTTGCCACTCAGCGAATCTGTTGAGGCAATCCTATCTAGGTCTCAGGCATCATCTCGCCTCGTAGGGATTTCCCTTAGGGAAGTCGGGGGTCTAGAGGACGTGTTGCGTAATCAGACTGAGGCTCTTTCGCACTCTCTTCGGATATTGTCTGGGTTAATAGGTTTTCTTAAGAATAGCGGATATGTCGCGCCGGATCGGGTTTATTTGACAAGTTTAATAACTTCTGTTTTAATGGGTCTGGCTCACCAGGCCCGAATGCCTTAGCCGTCGACGGCGTTTGTATTAAAAAATGAATTCTATCTTGGTCATCTTGTATTTATCGGATGTCATAGAGGTTTTGCACAGAGCACCTTTAACCTTAGCCAATTCCTTGTTTAGGGATGAGGATATTGCCATTATGGTGAATTTTGTCGCTCCTAACTCAGCTGTAGAATCACAGCAGACTATGATCAGGGTAGCAGACCAGGGTTCTCGTTCCCCTAAGTCTTGGCGCAAGTCTTCTCCTTCCTAAGAACAACGAAGCACTCCCATAGAACTACCCAAAGAGGTGCGTTTTGCAAACAAGGCTGCATCGGTGTCTGCTTCTAGACCCTCGTCGTCTCAGGATTTTACCAAGTAGGAGATATGTCCCTCGTCTGTTCCGGTGGGAGGTTGTCTCGCTCCGTTCTGGCAAGTCTGGAAGGAGTAGGGGGCAGAGGATTGGGTTGTAGAGGTCCTGAGGATGATCTATCGAGTGCACCATTCCCGCCCCCTTTTTGCTCCTCCTAACAAGCCTTCAGGTTATTCCCACGTCTTCCATCAGAGGATGGCTCTAGTAAATTTGGGCCTGTTGGAGAAGGGTGCATTGGGACCCAGCTCCTCCCTCTCCAGGATTTTACAGCAGAATCTTCATCGCCAGCCAGAGTGCATTAGGCCCCTTATAGACCTTTCGGGCCTCAGCCTTCGGGTGGTTTCAGTGAAGTTTCGTATGGAGACTTCGCAGTCGGTCCTGCTGTCGGTCAGGAGGGGGATTGAATGGTCTTGGTGGATCTAGAGGATGCATACCTCCAGTTCCTGTTCATCCAGGATTCTCTGGTGCCTCAGGTTCATGTCTTCACTGGCATCTTCAGTTCAAAGTTCTCCTTCGGCTGACATCACAGCAGGTGTTTCACGAGGGTCATGTCTCCAGTGTGGCCAATTATGCATCGTGGGATACCCAGGATGTTCGAGGTATCTAGGCGATTGGCTGATCCTTGCCTCCTCTTGAGAGGAGGCTAGTAGAGACAAGGGACCTTTAAAACTATGCGGGTACTAGATTGACTAAACCTTGCCAGAGCTGCCTGGTGCCAACACGGTCCATGACTTATTTAGAGATGAAGTTCTCTCTTCCTTTGAGGTTTCTAACCTGGAGAGGGATCAGTCAGGTCCTTCATGGGTAAGTGTTCCTGTCCAGCGGGGAACAGCTGGTATCAACAGAGAAGCCTCTTAGGAGAGCGTCTTCTCTCTCTCTCTTAATTCCAGGGTCCCGTCCAGATGCGCTCTCTTCTGGGTATATCTCAGGAATCGCTGGGACTTCCACTTGAGAATGTGATGCCATGGTCTGGAGCGATTCTTGCCTTCCGGATCTTCTGTGGTGGTCAGAAGAAGGGCATCTGACACCCAGAAGGTCTATCGACTCCCCTCTTCCTGACGTTCGTCTGTACACAGATGCCTCAGATTAAGGTTGGGGAGCAACCTTGGAGGAAACCCAGGCTTGAGGCCCCTGGGGAGATTGGGAGCGGAGGAGTCTTGAAAATCTTGAATCTGGGCGGTAAAAAGCCCTCAGGTGTTTTCAGACCTGGTGCGTGACAGAATAGTGGTGGCTCTGTTTTGCGACAGCGTAACTGCGTGTTGTATCTGAAGAACTTGTGAGGAGGGGAAACAGAGATCAACAGAACTCAATATTATAGCTCAGAGAGTCCTTAGATGGTGCGAAGAAAGGAAAATGTCTCTTCTTCCCCAGTTCGTATCGGGGAGTCTCAATGTGCTGGCCGATTCGTTAAGTTGCTCTCGTCAGGTATTGGGGGGGAGAGTGGACTTTGGCTCAATGACGTAGTATGTCAGGTTCTCCGGAATAGGCCAGGAAATGTAGACTTATTTGTGACAAGATTGAATCATCATCTTCCAGTTTACTTCCTACCAGTAGTGGACTCCATGTCAAATGAGGCACCCGATGTGATGTTACAAAGATTGGAGATAGAATGTAGGTGTATGCTTTTCCTCCATTCGGAAGGCTCATTCATGAAGTAATCAGGAAATTGCAGGAGAGTGTCCAGGAAGGAGCTGGATGGCTCTAATAGCTCCTTGCTGGCCCCATTGACCTTGGTTTCTGGAACTCTTAGAGCTCCTCAAGGAAGTTCCGATGTTCCTACCCATGCGGAAAGATCTTCTCTGACAACCGCATTTTCACCATTATCACCCAAACCCTCACGTGCTGAACCTAGTTGCATGGCGACTATCAAGCGAGCAGCTAGACAGACCAGACTCTCTAAAGCTGTAGCTAGACAGCTTTCTTTCAGCTTGAGAATGTCAACCCGCAAGCTTTACCAGGTCAGATGGCCACTGTATAGAAGTTGGTGTCGTAAGGAAGGTCACTCCATCTCTAGACCTTCTATTGCTAAGATAGCTGATTTTCTTTTATTCCTTAGCAAAGTCAAGGGACTTCATATTTTGGCGTACTGGCTACGCTTAGTGTAGCAGTATATTTAGCTTCCATCTCCCCAAAATTTCTAGTAGCAAAATCATCCGTGATTTATTACGTTCTTTTAAGATTGAACGTCCTGTCTTGCTGACTCAGGCCCCTCCGTGGAATTTGTCGGAAGTACTTCAATTTTTACGTTCCCCTGCTTTTGAACCCATTGAAGCTCTTAACGTTAAGACAGCTGACTAAGAAGGTGCTTTTTCTTACAGCTTTAGCTACAGCAAAAAGTGCAGTGAGCTTCAGGCGGTTTCTAGGCTGGTCTCCTATGTAGGAAGGATATGCATTTGTCTTTTCTTCGAATTTGTGGCGGGTTGGAAGTTAACCCCTCTACTCGTTCGTTTAAGGGTTCTTTCTCTACAGATTTGTTACTGTGATCAGCAAGAATATCTTCTTGCCAGTCACGAGCACAAGAGTCCCTATTTGTCAAGGATTGAAATTCCGTCCTTGTCCTGTTACGTTTTGTCTCTCCTTGGAGATCCTTCCTGTCACTGTCAAAGAATGCGATCAGTTTACTTTTTCTGAGGAGATGGTTCCCAGGTCTCTCTGGGTTCTTCCTTACGTCATCTTCAAGCCCTGTCTTACCCGAGCGCTGGCATTTGGAGTATGTACGTTGCTCTTCCTTTCTAAGGAATTGGCTGGTGTCGTCTATTCTGGAAGTGGCTACTTGGAAATCAGTCTCAGTGTTTACTTCTTTTTACTTGGGAGGCGTTCAGTTTGCCTCGTCGGAGGGTATTCTCTTAATTCTATGTGTTGCGGCTGACTATTATCTAAGTGCGTTCATTTAACTGATTATTCTTTTGAGTCTGTGTGTGTGGCTAACTCTATTATCTAGAAGTGCGTTCAGTTTAACTGAAATTCTCTTAGTCATATATATTGGCTAACTCTATTATCTGAGGTGCATTCAGTTTAACTGAGGGGGTTATTCTCTTATTTCATTGTTTTGTAGGTTAACCAGATAGAAGAATTCCTTTTAGCCTTTAGAATCTTAGGCAACAGTGATAGTATAACCACAGGAAATTAGGTTAGTACGTCTCTTTAACTATCGTAGTCTCAGATAGTTTCTTTACGAGAGTCCAAGGGGGTGCTCTAGTAGGCTAGGCTCTCTCGTCAACACCGAGATACTTCGTCGCTTGTCAGTCATCCTGGCCCTTCCTCAACCCGGACGGGTTACCCGGAGGGACAGTGGCTCTGCACACTGCTTCATTTCCCTCCATACATAAGAGGCTCTGAATAGCCACATGGGAGGTCGGCGGATGGAGACAGTACTGACCTGACAGACGACCAAAGCCCTCTCCAGTATGTCTCTTCACCAAAAGCATCGATCGTTATGGTGATGGACTAAACAGATATCCTATGCAGAGTACGATTGGTGAGCTCCATCTCTGTGGTTGGTAAGAAGGGCATGCAATAGGTGATTCCTACTCCTCAAAATATTGTTAACGGACCAATTCAGGTGTTCAGGAGTGTGTGCAATATGAAGTTTTATATAAGTAACTTGCAAATAATTCATAGCTATAGTTTCTACTTTGCGGCAGCTCAAAATTGAAATTAAGCGGTAGCCTCTTTTTCCAAGTTTAGGTGTGGGTGTGTTGCCCCACACCACTGTGAGGAAGAATAGGTACAACTTAGCTAAGGAGCTCAATTCGTTTCTGCCGGTTAATGACTGAACAACACTTATTAGCAGCTCTCGTTTTCGCTTTCACTGGATGGTCGGAGATCGTCTTTGGTGAAGTACTCTTTGATTTTGGTAGCGCAGCTATCTAGCTTAGCTAGATTTTGAATACTTCGATTGTGACTTATTCATTTGGATTTTTTTACCATTATGTCGGACTCTAGTTTATCCAGCATTGGGGTACAGTAGAGGCTGCAAAAACTAGACTACGTCGGGTAAAATACAACCACATACGTTGTTGTACTTGTAGGAACAAATTTGTTCTCCTGGGTGAATTGTGAATGTGAGGACTAGGAAAGAAGAGTAAATGGAAAGCGTTACAGACTCACTTAGACAAATTGAAGCGTGACGAATTAGAAAAGCACAGCTAGGGTGAAGCAAAGGTTTCTGCTAGTGTAGGCCATTCTTCTGAGGATGATATTGTGTTTGCCTATCATACGGCGCTGCTGACGGCGCATTTCAGTCCTCAGCTTTCCTGTCACTCCTGCCTAACTCTCATTCTGATGAACCCAATGCCATTGCCAGCTTAGAAGCACGGGTTGATCAAAAATTTAATTTACTTGTGAATACTGTTTCCCAGATTGGGAACTCTGTGAAGGTCCTAATTAGTGCAGCAGATTGCTGTAAAAATCGTTCAGATAGTGAAACAAGCATGAAGATTGCACAAACATTCCTAAGACTAGAAAGAGTATTCATTACCCTGAAAATCCAAGATGGCTATTTTTCAAATAGCCGCCATCTATGATAGATTCACTGGTTTAGAATATTGGATGGAATATACCAGTTTTTTTAAACCTCAGCTTTTAGGTTATAAAATGTTCCATACCACATTTTGTGAAACCATACTAAATGAATTGTAGCCAAGATGGCGTACAAAATATGCTGGTTTATATAAGTTTTTTTCTATCCACAGCGCTAGCGAACAGAGACCAACTGTTTTATTTAATGGTATGTTCCTTCTGGTGATCAGACAGTTAACTAATATGCTATTTTCAACTGAAATAGTATTATTAGTGCGGTGCACATATTGTGTCTAAGACTGTAACCATAAAGAGAAATGCAGTTCATGCGACCAATCTATGTATAGGTCTCTCAGCCTACACCTTTGAAAAATTAGAGGATAAGAAAGTGACATAGCATGACCACGTTGGATGCTCAAGCTAGATTAATACTGAAGAGAGGGCAATATTTATCTGAACTTCCACATTTCAAATGCACAGAGCTGTGCAGGAAGACCAACTTGTAGCACTTGCACCTTTCCGGCAGCCTCTTTGCATCATTTGGTAGCTGTTGGCGCTCTTGGCTAAGAGGCAGTTGTGGTTGTCCAGAGGACTTGCCATGCTTCACCAGACTTTTGCCATCCCACTCAGCAGGGTTCTCTGGCTGTGGCTGTGCTGGGTGGCCTGCCCCACACACAGCAAACCTGGTACTTGCAGCTTGGTGTGTTGGAGAGCTCCCTGGTTGTTGGCATGGCCTCATATGCCCTTTGTTTTCTGTAGAGCATATCAAGTCTAGCCTCATCACAGTGCCAGCAGTGCTGGATCTTTCATATAAGTGTATTAAACCTCTCCAGGACCTTCAGGTCCTCTCTTCCACTCTGAGAGGTAGTGATAGAGTTTGGAGAACATAGTGGAAACTCAGAAGATGTTCCATGTGTCACAGTAGGTCTTCTTCATACTCGGGCTGACATATGTCACAGCCTGTGAGCATGGAAGAAGAGCATGCCAAATTCACTAGCTACAGCCCAGAGGAGTTGCACAGGTCATACCACAGCAATCAAGGCTCTGGCGCGGCAAATGCCACCCATAACTTCTCTGGCCTAGATTGTGGAAGTGGAGAAAGCACTGGCTGTAACAAGAACATCTGTAATCATTTGCTTTAACAGTGATGATCTGCATGCATCTTCTGTGGCATATTTGGCGTGAAGATCTGGTGTCAGCTTCCTCATGAGAGCACTTTTCCAGTCCCTGAAGACTAGCCTGCGCAGGTGCTGAGGACCTTGAACCCTTCGTGGCAATGACAACATTTGTGGCAGACATCTGACAACTTGTCTGCCGGAACTGGAACAACTCTGTCCTTGTTGGCATCGTGTCTTAGGAAATTGCGCCAGTTGGATGGGTTGTGTTCTTGTCTGTCACCTTGCGCCTTCCTCATGACCACGTTGGAGCCTGGTCTCAGAGGCTGGATGTATTGTATACATCAAATACAAGATGTGATGATGTGTACTTGCTGCTATAGGATTGTATCACAGAGCAAGAAGTACTTAAAGTGCACTTAGCCCTCAAAGGTCTTTCCTTTCTTTGAGTGGCAAGGCATGGACCAAGCTGATCCATCTACAATGAGGACATCAGTCTTTGGTTCTTTGACCTTCTAAATATAACATGACTCTCCAGGACCGAGGTCAGCTGAGACTTCTGACATGTGTACAGCCTACCACCCTCCAGTAAGGAAGCTGGGAATGTTTGGTTCGTGGAAGAATTCCTGCAGATCACATTCCGCAGCTCTGACAGGATATAAATAGCTTTGAGAAAAGCTGGCAATCCTCCTTCAGAAGTTTCTGCTTTGACTATTCCTGCAGGAGCAACTAACTGCCTGAAGAAGTCAGTTCTGTTCTTCTTTATCGGCTCATAGAAGGAGACTGCATTGTTTGCAAAAAGAAGTCTGAAAACTTCTGAAATTTGCGTCTTTGACCTCTGTCAAGGTGTGTCTGTGAATTCTGCTGAGCTGGGGTGGGCAATGTCTTTGTTGTCAATGGAATACAGATCCTGGCTCTCTTCCTGAAAAGGACTTCCCAAGTGTTACAAAAGCCAATGACAGCTTGCTGACTCTCTCCAGAATGTCTTCTGCGCATGAGGTGTTTTGTTCATGGTGTGTTATGCTCATTAGACTCACTTTACTTTGAACCTCTGTTGTATGCACAGACACCAGCGGATGATCTCTGGGCCCAGCCACCATCCATCTTCTGAGTGCTGTGGATCTTCAGTCAGCCCAATGGCTCGCCATCAGCCTTTATAAAGGCATTGGTCTGCTCATGAGCTTGGTCAGAGCCATTGCTGAAACTGGCTGACTGGTCTTGTACTGTAAAGTTGCCAACCTTGAACTCCTTGTGCAGCTCTGGGTGTGAACTCTCTAGAGGTAAGCATGTCCCTGAGGTGAATGGGCAATAACGAGCATGGTTGTATTATTGTTGGAAAAGGAAATGCGGTATCAGCTCATGCAATGCAGCAGTAGAAGGACAAGAATTGGCCTCCGCGGAAGGACCTGATCAGTAGGAATATCACAAGTTCCATAGACAGCACCATGTGCCAGAAGTGGAACTGTGGACTCCTCACTGTGAAAGGTCTCCACTCCTCAAACTCTAATGCCTGCTCATTGTTGTTTTGCTTTCTCAGCACAGTAGTCAGTGTGTACTTGTCTCAGGGTTGTACAAACTAGAGCTGCAACCCTGGTGTGCATCTGCGTCCTGGTTACACTTGCAGCTGACGGGAAGGATTCTGCAGTTCCAGATGAAAACAACTCCTGCCTCCTGGAAATCCTGTCCAACCACTGCCATGAAAGAGTACCAAGAGATGTCATTGCTGCCATCTCAATGTGCAGACCACCAAACATTACCAGATACTTGTCTTCGCCATACTGATCAGGCCACTGCCACTGCACCTGCTTTGCTACGGCATAGATTGGCTGATCAGCTGTGATTATGGGTATCTAGCCAGGGTTCAGAAAATCAGTGACATCCTGCACTTTTTGCATCACGTGTTTGATCGTAGCAACAGAATGAGCCTGATCACGCGGGAGAGGAAGCAATGAAGTTATGGTTACTTCAAATTCTGGGCTTCTCTTCATTGAGCGTGATAGACTGACCACGTCAGATTCACTGCATCATCTATTTCCTGTGGTGACTATGACCTTGTCCCCAGCCACTGACCTCCAGTGCAAGCTGTGGCCCCAAGATATCTGTGGGTGGCTTTGGTATTGCAGTGTTTGGTGGCACAGGGTTCTTTGTTTGAAAGGAAGCTGGTGAGATGTTTGTAGATGGTAATCCCGGCAATTCAGGCACCGACCTCACTTTCTCAGGTGCAAACTTTAGTTTATATCTTCCTGTCCAGTGTTCTCCTTGTTGGGGTGCTGGAAATATGGAGATACTAGTTCCATGGAAGAGTAGTGGCAGTAGTTGCCAGATGGGTTGTGGTGATGTTGTCCATCACTGCGTGGTGAACAACCCTTTCGCAGTACTGGGGACAGACCACACCCTCCTCCACATATTGCTAACTGTATCTCTAACTGTGCAGAGGCCTCAGTACTCATCATAAGAATGCTGAGGCCACTTTGATGTAACATTTCAGCAGGTTTCTCTTCTGGTTTGGCATGAACTAGAGTCCATGTAGACTGAAGATGGTGTTTCTCTGTCTTTGGAGTGTCTATGAGTTGTATACTCTGCTGTATCCAGGAGTAGCAGTTGAACTGCATGAGCTGTGCAATGGCCTGAATCTGACTTTGATGCTCCAAATCGTAACTGTGACTTGATGTCGGCCCCATGCTCAACCATCCCTACAAACTGGAGCAGGAAGGCACAGAATTTAGTACACAAGCCTCAGAAAATGTGCCATCAGAAACGTGACTGATGATCAAGTATAGACTTTCAAGGGAATATTTGCTGCTTTAGCAATGATAACTGCCTCAAGATCAGATGATTGAGCAGTGCTTTTCCCACATCCTTTTGAAATGCAAGTATTACATCTCTGCCAGATTTATGGGCCTTTTCAAGTTCTAGATTTCTGCCAGAAGTTTGTCTTTGATCTCGTGGAATTTACTGGGTGACTCTGCACCTAATTGTTCAGGCGTTGTTGGTAAGAGGTGGCAAATATCTGCCAGCTTGGAAATGTGACTGTGGATCTCATCTGAACAAGGTTGTTTTCAACAATGTGTGTCCAGTTCTGACAGTTAGTGGTACATCTGATTCTGACTCAGTGCTACCTTGGTCTTTCTCAAGGCTCTCCAGGTAGGACCTTTTTCTGTTGTAGAGGGCAAGACAGGCATGAGTGATACTTAAACTCCTGTGCAATGACATCCCCACCAGTCAACAACTTGAGGCTTGCCATCACTAAGTATCTCTGCACATTCACGCAATTTTCAAGTCAGGCCCTTAGTACTAGCCTGTCTGAGATCAGATGCAGGTGCCACTTTCTCTGAGAAAATGCAAACTTCATTGTCATGACTGGTTCCAGCGCGGTTTTGCGACTAGTCTCAGTGTTGCTGGTCTGGTCATTGGTTAGCCCGGCTTTCTTGCACGGTCCAGTTTAGTGTTGTTAAACAACAAGCGACGGATTCATGGTATTTTGCTGCATTTTCCTGAGTGGCCTCTATGCCATCACCTTCATCCAGCCTTGCTGGATCCATTATCAGTGGCATTTCATTAATTTCACTGAACATGGGAATGTTCCTTGCCAGCATTGTGTACCATCATGCACAGAATACATAAATCATATTCTACAGGATGTTTGCACATTTCTACAAGATTTCTGCAACAACACAACTAGTGCCACTAGAGCCTCCTTGCCAAAAAAGAAATACCCCACCACAAATACAAACCACAAAGATGCCTGGCACTACGGCTCTCAGATAAAGGAGATGAACAATAAAGTAAACCAAGTGAGAGAAACTCTTCAGAAGATACAGAACAGACAGCTTGAGTGCCACACTGATTGAAGTCTCAGCTCATTCTGCTCAGGTATTTAAAGAAGTGAGACAAGAAACCTGGTTTCAATGGTGCGGACAAGTACACCATCTCACACCCATTGCCAAGCTGTGGAAATGGTTCAACAAGTCTCGGGTAAAAAGAATTTCATAATTATCCCTTACTCTCACCCCAAAGCAAAGCTGATAGAATCACCCAGCATTTCGCGGACAGGACAAAAGATTGTCAACCTCTCCTCGACACTCAGCGATGCCTAATAGCCTTAAAACCTCTCAGAAGCAGGAGTGTAATTGAAACCTGCAACACCCATGGCAAACAGACACTCCCTTCACCATGGAGAAATTAAACTTTACATTAAGGAAAGCAAAGAATACTGCACCTGGATCTGATCTTATAACCTACAGAATGCTCAAGAATATGGGCGAAGCTGCATAGACTGTATACCTAATGCTGGTCAACAAGACCTATGTCGAAAGAGTCAGACCAAGGGAACAGAACCAGCAGGACATAAACCCAACTCCCAAACCAAAACAGCCAGGCACTTACAGATCCATTGCTTTAATTAGCTGCACCAAAAAGGTAGCTGAGAGGATGGTCCTCAATAGATTACTCTGGAAAGTAGGCCCCCTATGTCCACATATCTAAGCAAACAGGAAGGAAATTGGAACTCAGGAATGCATAACTGATGTCCTATCCACAGTAAATGAAAGGAAGGCCTTAATCATCTTCCTCGGCCTTGCCTATGAATTGGCAAATTCCACTGTCATACTCTCCTCATTTGTTCAAAAAGGCATAAAAGGTAATCTCTTGGCATGGACACAAAAGTACACTCAAACTGAGAAGCGAGAGTCTACTTTCAAGGAGCCTACTCGGAGTTCATTTCACAGGAAAATGGGATCCCACAGGAAGGAATACTTAGCCATTTTCTCTTCAATGTCCTCATGGAGAATCTCGCTACACTGAAGCCACCCAAAGGAGTAAAAATCTTCATTTATGCAGATGATGTGTGCCTGGTGTGCCCCCAGCAACCAGGCGACAATTCAACTGCAGAAAACCCAGTAATCACTACACTTGATCGAAGGTAAGTGCAAAGAACTTGGTCTCAAAATCAACACAAACAAAAGTAAAGCTATAGCCATCAAGCACACTTACCCAGCCAATAATCTCTCCATCATGGGAAAATCCATAGAATGGGTAAGTGATTTCATGTACCTGGGAGTGAATATAAATCATAAACTCTCGCCAGGAAATGTACAGCACTTGAAGCAAAAGACCAAATGTCGCTTAAATGCGATGAAAAGAATTACTTCACTTTGCCAAGGTGCATTCACTCACCTACTCAGAATGTCCTACATTCAAACCACCCATTCTGCAGTGGAATATGTGGCATGGCGCTCACAAAGATGACTCGGGTCTACTCACTTGAAGTGATTCAAAACAATGCAAAGAGAATCATTGTAGGTGCCCCAATGTAGACAAAACTCTACCTACTCAAAGCAGAAACCAACCTTCTCCCTCTCCCTTCCGGAGTTGATCAAAGAAATGCCCTCACCATAGTCAAAACCTTGAAAAGCGGTAGGGATTGCCCTATGAGGAACAAAGCAACTAGAATCCTAAACTTGCATGAGGAACTCAATCCTCCCAGGAATTATATGGGAAACCTCCTCGCCACTCTGAAAAGGATTAACATGCAAGAAGCTGTCGAGCCCCCTCCTTGGACTTCCATCCTCTTCAATTTCCATTTCACATTCTCCCGGCAAACGAGGCACTCTGCTCTCCAGCACAACTCAGACAAGCTGCACTAGCAGCCATAAACAACACAGCTGCTCCTAATGTTTACTACACAGATGGTTCAGTGGACCGAAATATACCAGCTGCAGCTACAGCAGTAGTTTCCTCCTCCCTAAAAGCAAGCTGGAGACTTTCAAACAATGCCTCCACCTTGCAAACGGAGCTAGTTGGCATCCAAAAGGTGCTAGAAGACTCCCTAAACCAGGCAGGAAACACAACAATCCACACAGATTCAAAGTGTGCAATTCTCGCTGTAAGGAATCAGTCACACACTGAAAATGTCCACATCCTAACCAGCATAAAAGCTGCAGCCTTTGCTCATCAGAGCAATGGAAGGCAAGTGACACTGAATTGGATTCCCAGTCACACAGGAATCGAAGGAAACGAAGAGGTAGATCAACTTGCAAAAAGCACTCTGCAATGCAATACAATCAGTATTGCCCTAAATCAGTCCCTCACACAAATGAAACAAAAAAATTTTCAGGTACTGCCAAAATGAAGCCCACAGCGAAATTCGTCAGTTACTTCTCTAAGGATTCAGGTCTGCAAAATAGTATGTAGAAAACACCAAATTACAAAGCTTTTCTCTTTCCAGGAACACACCCAGAAGACCCCCTATATATACCACCACGAGCGACCTGTCTCTCCAGACTCATCCCAACGTGCAGTAGATGACCATCGAGCTGGTTGAAACATGTGACGGAAAAAGTACTCAAAATACCAGACAGACGTCAGAAAAAGAAACAAGAAGAAATACCACCGAAAATGCCACCAGGAAAATCTACAGATTTACATCCCAGGTTTCAGTGACTTTCTGTAATGCTTTATAATAACGAATTTCATCTGTAAGAAATACGCTGTTTCATCCATCAAAATATGAACATTGGACAAGTATTGACTAATATTGATGTGCGGGAAAAGTGAATTATTAGAAGAACTGAGAAAACTCAGTATAAAATCAATTTGCAAAATGCAGCCATTATTATTATTATTATTATTATTATTATTATTTGGCAGCAGACCCTCTTTTAAACAGGTTTTAATGAATGTTATTGCTGCTTCAGCTGCATTTGTTTTATAGAAGACTCTCTATTTTCCTTATTGCGGACTTCTCTTCACTGGAGGTGCGTGCTAACAGCTCACCAATATTTGTCATTTCATTGGGGTTATTAGCATTTCATTGGGGTTAAGTCAAAATATGTGGATTCTGTTTTTGTATATTCTATACAAAGTTAGAATATTATAACTTATGCAGTTGTGGTTGCACATACAGTTGTTGCCGCGATGTTTCGACAGACTCTTCTGTCACTCTCAGCAGGAGCTAGGAGAGGACTGGCAGGTTGCATAGGTCTTTCGAATTTATACACAGGCTTCAGTGGGGGGTCATGGACGGCGAATTTTGAATGGTTCCAGTCGGCAAGCTTCAAACCACATTTCCGTGGCAAAGCTCAAGCCTGGCTGATCTCATTCTGGGAATGCTCCTTACAGACCTTACAATTCGTTCGGGTTGCCCCAGGTCCCTCAGTGTGAGGCGCCTTTGATGTCTACCAGAGAGTTGCTAACGCATCTTCCGGTATATTTTGCATCTTCCAGTCTTGGATGGTCTGGGATGCATCTTAGATATTTGTCGAGCTTATTCTTAAACACATCTACGCTCACTCCTGTTATGTTCCTCAGATGAGCTGGTAGCGCATTGAATAGACGCTGCATTATCGATGCTGGTGCGTGGTGGATTAATGTCCTGTGTGCTTTCCTTAATTTTCCTGGTATAGTTTTTGGCACTATTAATCTACCTCTGCTTGCTCTTTTTGATAATTTTAGTTCCATGATATTTTCGCTAATTCCTTCTATCTGTTTCCATGCTTGAATTACCATGTAGCGTTCTCTTCTCCTTTCAAGACTATATAAATTTAAGAATTGTAGTCTTTCCCAGTAGTCAAGGTCCTTAACTTCTTCTATTCTAGCTGTAAATGACCTTTGTACACTCTCTATTTGTGCAATATCCTTTTGGTAGTGTGGGTACCATATTATATTGCAATATTCAAGTGGACTACGTGACGTACGTTTTATAAAAAGCATAATCATGTGTTCAGCTTTTCTTGTTTTGAAGTGCCGGAACAACATTCCCATTTTTGCTTTGCATTTTGCCAATAGAATTGCTATTTGATCATTGCATAACATATTCTATTCAACATCACACCAAGGTCTTTAACTGCTTCCTTGTTTGTGATTGTCTCATTATTAGGTCCTTTATATGCATATAGCATTCCTACTTTATCACCATAGTTCATTGATTCAAATTTATCAGAGTTAAATACCATCCTATTTATCTCTGCCCATTTATATATTTTATTTAGGTCTCTTTGTAGCGAGTTCCTATCTTCATCACAAGCAATTTCTCTACTTATTCTTGTGTCATCTGCGAAACTTCTTACTACTGAGTCCTTAACATTACTGTCTATGTCTGCAATCATAATCACAAACAGCAATGCAGCTAACACTGTACCCTGTGGTACACCGGATATTACCGTAGCTTCATCCGATTTCTCATCGTTTGCAATCACTATCTGTTTTCTGTTTTGCAAAAATTCTTTTATCCATCTTCCTACTTTGTCAACAATGTTATGTTTTCTAATTTTTTTCGCTAATATATTATGATCTACCTTGTCAAAAGCTTTTGCAAAGTCTAGGTAAACCACATCTGTATCTTTTTCATTTATCATATTTTTATATATGCTTTCATGGTGGACTAACAGTTGGGTTTGTGTACTTTTTCCGGTACAAAACCATGTTGTCCTATATTGAACAATCTATTTTTCATTAAATGTTTCATTATATTTTTTTATTACCCTTTCATATACTTTCATAATATGAGATGTCAGACTCACAGGCCTATAATTACTTGCCTCTAGTCTTGAACCACTTTTGAAAGTAGGAGTAATATATGCTAATTTAAGCTCATCATAAATCTTGCCTGTATCTATACTTTGTCTTAATAATATTGCTAGCGGCTTTATGCGATTGAATGAACCACTTACTTTAACAATATGACAGGTACTCCATCTGGTCCTGCTGCTGATCCATTTTAATTTCATTAATAGCCTGCACAATATCGGCTTCTGTAATATCTATATCTGATAAGTATTCAGTATTTTCATCTCTTATTTCTGTATCATTATCTTCATTTTCAATTCTAGGTGTAAATTCACTCTTATATCTTTCTGCTAATATGTTACATATTTCCTTTTTCATTCGTTAATCGCCCTTCAATTCTTAGAGGGCCTATTTCTACTCTTATTTTATTCATCTTTTTGCATATGAATAAAAAATTTTAGGTTTTGCTTGATATTTTGTAGTGTCATTTCTTCTAGGTTCCCTTTTTCATTTTCTTTTGATTGTATAATCTTTTGTTCTGCATTTTCTATCTTACTTTTAGTTCCATCACTTTCCATGCATTCTTTTCTTTTGCAAGAGCTTTTTCCACTTTCTAATTTTCTGGAACAAGATCCTTCTGTCTCTTGGAATTCGTGACTGATGATTACTTTTTTCTTCGGTATATATTTTTCCACTATTTCCTATAATATTTTATATAATATATCGGTATTTACCTGTATATCATCACTTACAAATATATTTTCCCATTCTTTGTTTAATTCTTCATTTATTTTTGACCAATTTATATTCTTACTATAGAAATTGTATTTTCCATATCCTTCCCATTTTTTCGTTTCTTGCTTTTCTTTGTTTTCATATGTTCTGGAACGGACTGTTAGTTCTACGACATTATGGTCCGAAATACTCGTGTTATATACTATTATTTCTTTAACATAGTTCACCTCATTCACAAATACTAGATCTAAAATATTATCCTTTCTTGTTGGTAGGTGATTTATTTGCTGAATGTTATGTTCTAGTAGCATATCTAATAGCTTTTCAAATTGCCTCTTATCTTCTGCACTACTATTGCTCTCTTTTTTATATGTATAAATACAACCACAGTCTCCTATTCGTTCTTTCCATTCTACAAAAGGAAAGTTAAAGTCTCCGTTAGGAGTATAGTCCAGTCCTTGTGATTTCTACATATTTCATCCAATTTTTTCAATTATTATGTCAAACTCTTTTTAGTATTAGGGGTCTATATTTACAATGTTCACTAATTTTTCAGATTCAAATTCTACCGCTATTAATTCACATTCTGTGTTACTATATTTCTCACAGATTTTTCCTTGATTGGCATCTCATTCCAGCGTTTTTACTGGCCTGCCGTTGTGTGATATCATGCCGACTGACATCATAGGTAGTTTGGCTGCTATTGGGCGGAGGGTGAATGACATCATTATTTCCTCTCCCTCTCTCATTGTCAGGGGGTTGTCTTAAAGGGCGCCTCGCTCTTCAGGGGCATCTCCATTGTCGGGGTTGTCATTTTCATGTATGTGTTGAATTTGCTGGTTATTCGGCATTATTTTTCTTAAATTCGTGGGTAGGAGCAATGCCTCCTGAGTTGTGTTCATTGTAGAATTTTTCTCGGCGATGAGGAGCGCCTCCAGCAGGCGCAGGCGTCGAGGGTCGGCGGCTCTCCCAATTATACCTATATTTTGTATAATGCTGTTGTGGGAGATGGAAGTATTGTGGGTGGCATAGGCGTGGTTCATGATGGCACCTTCCTGGGCGTGGCAGGAGATCCTCTTGACAGACGCATCGTGGTCATTCCAATACAAACGCCGGGGCATCCTTGGACAGGACATACAAATTGGTACACCACATTCTTCTGCTTGAGGGGGGTCTATTGCTGGCGGAGAGGGGTTATTCTTCATCACGAGATCACGGGTGCAGCGGTTCTTGTAATATATTACTAGATTTATCCTCTTATTATCCTCGGTTGGGGTGACGTTCTCCAAGACGATTTTCTTCATGGAGCTCTTGCCCTCATGGTACTGGGGATGCATATGGGCCTTGTAATATATCTTAAGATTCAACGACCCTTCAGCAAGAACAAGTGAGGATACCAGGAAATTCAGGCGATCCATCCTACAGCAGCAATCGGGAACTAAGATGTCGGAGTTGCGTGACCTATACGATGAAGCAGTCCACCTACACCAGCAATGGATGAACGCCCGGCAGCGGGCAAGCAGACCCACCGACAGAGGAGATGGAGCACCCGAAGCAGAACGACCTGGTCCTTGCAATACTTAGTTCCCATGAATGATGACAACCTGAATGAGGTTCACCACAAAGATGGACACATTGATAACAAACATGTCCCCCGCCTGATGACGAATACTGAGGAAGAAGTTTTGGCCTGTCTCAACCGCCTTCAAGAGGATGACATGACCCAGCGCATGAGGGGCACCACACGCAAACCCACTGCCCTCAATGGTGGCAGTTTACGAGTGCAGCAGCAGCACAAAGGCTACATCAACTTGACAGATTTCCAGCCCTCCCCGGATCAAGACGCTTTGTTGAATTTGGGGCTGAACTGCCACTATTTTGAAGCCAAAGAGCCGTGAAAAGAGGTTGGAAATAGAACTGGTGCTAGAATTAATACAGCAGTTAGAATCCTGAGGCACCGTAAGAACTTCCAATGCCCTCTTGTTAGCCGAAGCCTTCACAGAGAGAGGGTCCTATGACAGTGGAGTCTACACCCTTGAGATGAGGAATGCTGCGAAAAAACTGAAGGAGAAGGAAGGAACCATAGTGCACCACGCTGACAAGACAGCAGCTTTTGTCCTTATACGTACAGAGGAGTATTTTGACAAATTGGATGCCATCCTGTCGGACACAACGAAATTTGAGGTGCTGACGAGGAACCCCACTGAAGACATCAAGAGGGAAGCTAATAAGATCATCAGCACTGTGAATGCTGCAACCAATGCGGTCCATCTTCCTCCCATCACAGGTGACTTCGACCTTGGTTATCTGTATGAGAATGTCCAGACACACAAGGTTGGTAACCCCCTCCGCCCGATCATCAGCCAGACACCTGCCCCAACCTATGCCCTTGCCAAACGATTAAACCATATCCTGACCCCCTACATCCCGAGCAGCTAAAGCCTCAAGTCCTCTGTGGAATTCCTTGAAGTGATCCGAGACTCGCCGGGCGCAGGGACCATTGCCTCTCTGGAAAATAGAGAGTCTATTCACCAACGTACCGGTGGATGAAACCATCCACATTATCCTGAACAGAGTGTATAGAGACCCAACGATGACCCCACTGAACATCCCGGAAGGTTCCTTGAAGGCTCTGCTGGAGATTTGTACGAAGATGGCGCCTTTCACTACCCACAGAGGGCACATGTAGAGACTGAAAGATGGCGTTGCTATGGGCTCTCCATTGGGCATTCTGTTTGCAAAATTTTACATGGGCACTGTAGAAGAACGTGTCTTCGAGAGAATCCATCGGCCGAAGAAATATGCACTTTATATCGACGATGTCTTTGTTCAAGCAGACGGCGAGGAGGAGGTTGAAGCACAGACGACCTGCTCCCCTTCCACGATGTTATGGTCACAAAGACGGAGTGGAACTTGAAGACCTCAGTTTACATGAAATCAGTTGCCGAGTGACTTGAAGTGAAACGGGTAGACTGACACCTTTCTAGAAAAACTGTGAAACTCAAGAAACTCTTACATTTATTACATTACAGCTAGGTGTGAATCTACAGATTGTGTTGTACCAATTAAAATGTATGTTAATATAAATTTATGCAAAGCCTACTTTTATGTAAACAAAATTCTACTTGTCTTCAAGCTTTTAACTATTGTCAGATTACAAATGATGCTTCTGTATTTTGTGTTTTCATGGGTAATAACCGTTGTAATACAGATTTTTTATGTGATTTGATTTGATTCCGTGCATGGTTGATTTTATATCTTTATATCTGTCTATCTTTTGTTGTGGATTTCAGTGACTATTTCCACATTCCAGTAGTGTTCTCTTGTTCTTACTGATTTATTAAATTGTGTAGTGGGTCGAGATTCAGATATTGTCCCAGAGAAGACAACCAAATTATCTTCGGCAGAACCAAAACTTGTCACAGGGAACGAGTCCTTGATGCAAAGCTCTCAGCGCCTATTTACCCAGCAAATCTGGAAGTATTATGGTCTTTATAATCTTGCAAAAGGGTCCTTAAAGACAGGATCTTTCCTCATTTGACCTTCGCATGACCTTGCTTGTATCGGTGTTTGAATGCAGTGGCTATACTGCTGACTCGTTCATTTGCATATTCACTTTACGATTATCCCTTTGATGGTAGACCTGGCATTGGTTTTATTACTATTGTTGAGATACGCTAAGCATACAAAAGTCCTGAGTGTTTTGTATAGGTAAAGTATTTTGAAAATTGTTCAAAATAAATGCTGAGTATTGAGAAGCTCATATGTTTGTGTTATAGAATATACTTCGACAGATAACATTCATGTATCCAGGAAAAAAGTTGTCCATTCGAAAGCTCAGTACACATTTTCCTTTAATTTTTTACGTTGCTTTAAAGACATGTTTTAAAATTTTGAGCTGAATTTTTATCTATTTTTTTTACTAGAAAGAAAACAGAGAATGAAATGTTTAATATGGGTGACTACTATCTTCCAAGCATTTAGTGTCAATAAGAGAAAAATGTACAGATAAATTTAAAGGCTTGAATGTAGGACTATGAAGCGTCGCTTTTACTTTAAAATTTAATGCCACTTTTGAATTTGTTTCCCCTCTTACTGCATCGATGTCTTCTGCTAAGAGGATTTTATTCGTCTATCTTCTGCAGTTAGATTGCTGTAAATTGATTTCAGGCAAAATTGTTAACATAACTGCATAAAACCTATATTGGTTGGTTTAATACGTCAATATTCGGAATTTTTCAATGAAATTGGTAAAAGTCTCACGCTAGCTGCGAACGACAATCAAAGAGTATTATTGTCAGTATTCGTTCTTCTTCTTTGGTTTAGCCATTGTGTAGTCGATACTATTCAGTGGTTAAATGATTATTTTCTCACATTCTGAGATTTGATGAGCGATTATCCAGTGCTACTTTTAAGGCTTTTCATAGATTGTTCGCGATCTACTGCGTTTATCATTTGATTATTCGATTATGTTCTGAGGTTTCATAATTGATAATCAGAATCTCTTCTAAGGTTTAATCACTGATTATTTAATAGTACTGTGAAGTTTGATAATTGAGTTTTATACATTTCTGAGTTTTAATCATTAATTGTCCGATGCAATTTAGTTTTCATAATTGACTATTCGATACTATTTTAGGTTTTAAGATGTGAAATCATTCGTAATACCTTTGCCAGCCTCTCGGGTCTCGAGGAACCAGTAAAGTCACCCTTGACTCCCACCTTTGTTATTGCTGTGAGGTTAACGAGGCTGGTGTGCTTACCTTCCGCTGAAGCCTCCTCTTTTATGGTTCTAAATACTGAAGTATTTTAAATGTTAAACACTTGTATGGTCGCTTCTTCAACTGGGTGATTGATAACACTCAGAACTTAAGGGAAAAGTGCTGCTGCATTTCCCTTCAGCCAGAACACTACCAAAGTCATTTGTTGAGCAAGAAATGAGTCATTTTCGATGTGACGAATAAGTTACTGGCAAAGCAAAGAGCGAACTATTCACGATCTGATAAACATGTCGATTGCGAGGTTCATAACAGGTCAGTTGCAGAACGAGTAAGTCATTTGGAAAAGGATGAACCTGCCATTTGGAAAATGACGATTATGCCATTTGGAAAATGACCAATAGGTCCCAATCACAAGAAGGACGCGTATGTCCTTTTCAAAACGAAAAACGTGTTATTAATGAAATGAACAAGAAGGTCTAAAAGTCGGCTTGCAGATAACCTTTTCATAGTTTCATCGACTTCGCCAGTCGTTTTGCAAAAACACACTACAGGACATTGCAAGAGACAAATGACTGAAGTAAACAATAATTTCAATGTAGGGCTACAGGGTAACGGCCCGGTTACATGAAACTAATCACCCCTCTCTGTCGCTTGTTAAAGGCGATAAAAGTAAAGAGTCCCGGGAAGGTGCAATTACAGCCATACAAATGAACGCTGTTTCAATATGGGTATGAGGAATGGTGGTCCTTTTGCAAGGACGGGGAACTGTTATGACTACGAATTCTCTTGTGTCATTGCGGACATTTTCTTTTTTTACGCCTCTCTCTCTCTCTCTCTCTCTCTCTCTCTCTCTAAGTTTTTATAAGAATATTTTCCCTCGGTACGAACTGAGTGCTAGATAATGATTTTCCTTCGATGGCAATTTATAGTTGTAGCAATGGCCCCATTATGTATTAAATCCCTTCTCTTTGACCCTCTTTCTTACCCAGTGTTTGTTGCATTGTCATATAACCCATGACTTCTTGTGCCCGTCTGTCTGTTTATCAGTGAGTAATTTGATGTGAGAATTAAAAATAAAATCGATCATAATGATTTTCTAATTATTATTATTATTATTATTATTATTATTATTAATTTGGGTAATAGACCCTCTTTCAAACAGGTATTGTTGAAAGCTATTGCTGCATCAGCTTCATTCAGTTTAGATAGAGTTTTCACTATTTTTCTAATAACTCTGATTTCTCTTGGCTACTGCATCGGGCCAGTAACATACCGATGTTCATCGTCTTTAGGAGGAAAAACTGTCGCAGATCAGGGCGTGGCTTTATTCAATAAGGAAACGAAGTGTGGATATCATTAATTATTCACTGGTCAGCGAGACTGCAACAGTGCGACCATGAAGCCTAAGAACTTGGCTTGAAGAAATCTCACGCCAACCAATAGGCGGCCTGCATTCCGCCTCAGCCAATCAAAAGAAAACATGACCTCTACATCATCGACTATATGGCTACAAAGAAGGATTAGGCACACAAGAATGCCTAGCAGATGTAATGTCAACAATTAGCAACAGAAAAGCAATCGTAGTTTTCCTCGAACTAGAAAAAGCTTATGAACTAGCCAACGCAGCCATCATCTTTGCAACCTTGGTGGGCAAAAGAGTTAAGGGTAACCTGTTAGCATGGGCCAAAGTATTCATGCAAAACAGACAAGCCAGAGTCACCTTCCAAGGAGAAAGCTCAGACTTTCTCAGTTCAGAAAACAGAACACCACAGGGAGGAATACTTAGCCCCTTCCTCTTCAATGTACTGATGGAAAATGTAGCCACAATCACCCTCCCCAAGGAAATTGAAATTTTCATGTATGCAGACGATGTTTGCATAGTGAGGACATACAGATACAGATCCTACCAAAATACGCAAAATGCAGTAACACAAATTGAAAATAGCTGTACAGATCTAGGCCTAAAAATCAATACAGCAAAAACCAAAGCAATGGCGATTAAACATGACCTAAACCCAAACAAAATACAACTCATGGCTGAACCCATTGAATGCGTAGGAAACTTTGTGTACCTAGGAGTATATATCAACAAACAACTCTCTTCACGTAAAAAAACAGAAATACTCAAGCAAAAACTCAAATGCAGGCAAAACGTCATGAGAAGAATCACCTCTCTAAAACAAGCAGCAGTATACCATGCCCTCAGAACTTTCTACATACAGAAATAAGGTCAACTGTTGAGTACGCGGAACCTGTCCTTATTCGCCTCACAAACACAGAACAAAAAAGCTTCAAGGTAATCCAGAACAATGCCCTAAGACTCATCGCAGGTGCACCCATGTGGACTAACTTGTGTGTCTTGAGAAACGAGATGAATTTACAGTCTCTAACTTACAGAATAGATCAGAGAAACGTATCCATACTGCTAAAAACCTTGAAATGTAACAGGAAATGCCCACTCAAAAGAGAAATCAAGAAAAACATTGCGCTTCACGAGGAACTAGACGCCCCCAAGACATATGCTGGTGACCTCCTAGCAGCTTTAAGGAGAGTAGACATGCAAAATCACGCTGCCGCAATTAAGGAAGACACGCCAATCACAGAGTACAAGGAACAAGCACCCTGGGAGCCTGAACTATTCAAAATAAACTTTACGATCCTCCCTGCAAGCAAAGAAGCATGCACTGTTCAACAGCTAAGGTTAGCAGCCCAAGAGGCAATCAGGAAAACTGCAGCCACAAATGAATATTTCACAGATGGATCAGTAGATCTCAGCATCCCAGCAGCAGCAACTGGGGTCCACTCAGCAACCCTCAAAGGATGCTGGAGGCTCTCTGACATTGCCTCCTATCCACAAACTGAACTAATTGCCATTGCAAAAGCTCTGGGAGACACTCAGCACAGGCAGGAAAACACAACAATTCATACTGACTCAAAAGGAGCAATACAAGCTATAACAAAAAGAAAAAGCAAAAGAAAACATCAGACTTCTATTGAGCATATGGGCAACTGCAATCCTTCGTCAAAACAGAAACAGGCAAATAACACTAAACTGGATTCCGAGCCATGTGGGAATCCAAGGAAATGAAGAAGCAGATTCTTTAGCAAAAAGTGGGTTATTACACGGCAACATTAGCATCAAAATCACTCCCTCGCTCACGCAACTGAAAAACAAAGCAGTAGCACACTGCCAACAGCAGGAAGAAACCAAAGTTAGAAGAGCTGTTTTCGGTGGTTCAAAAACCGCCAAATGGTACATAAGACATTGCAAACCTAAAACCGCACAATATAACCAATGACATGTCATGGGCCCTAGCAGTCATAATCCATCAGCTAAGGCTAGGATACCAATGCACATGGCAAAGAATAGGAGACAACCCCCAACCATGCAAGCACTGTGAAATAATCCCTGAAGAACCCCTGGAACACTACCTTCTTGACTGTACAGAGACAGAACAGTTAAGAACAAGATATGAAGGAAATTAATGAACAGCTACCCAAATAACAAAGCATATACTGGCAAACATTCACAAACTTGCAGGCTTCCTATGCTCCTACCCACCACCACGGTAACTCTAAAGAATCCTTACCTTTACCTACCTGCTCTCCTTCCCAACCAATCACCTTAAAACAGACACAACCCCTACTTTAAACCAGACAACAAATCAAAAACCACTCCATTGCATCTCTAACTGCTACAACAAAAACAGACTCTTTAGACATCACTCTCTCCCCTATCAAAATCACCTTTTATCCACCACAATCAATACCCAACACATGCAAAACACACACACACACACACACACACACACACACAAGAATAGGACCGGACAAGGATTATGGCTTTAGACCATCATGAGCTAGCATACTAGCTACCTGTGCCTACTACTCAAATTCTTCTTTTTCCCCATCTGCTGGCCTATCCCACTAGCCAACACTCACTGCAATCATACTTTTGTCCACATCTGATGGGCACCTTAGGGTTCAAAGAGGTTGCAACCTTGTTTGTTAAATCTTTTCACTTCAAAATCACCCCACCAAAATCACTATCATGCATCATAGTAAAGTTTTCATATAACCTAACCATCTCACAGACCATCAACATAAAGCTATGGGGTGCTCTGGGAGCGAGAGCCTGTGCTGGCACAAGGCCAGCTAAATCTGAAACAGCAGCAGCAGCAGTGAAATCAGTCTACTCCCACCCTCTGTTGTGACCACACTCAGTCAGAGCTGAGAGAAACATTGGCATAACAGAATATTACATTTTGATTTGTACCTAATTGTACAAAACTCTACAGATCATAATATCACACTTCGTTTACTTACTTAATAAAGCCACACCCTGATCTACAACAATTTTTCCATCCTAAGACGATGAACATCGGTACGTTACTAGTCCGATGCAGTAGCCAAGAGAAATTATTAGAAAAATAGAGACAACTCTATATAAACTGAATGCAGCTGAGGCAGCAATAACTTTCAACAATACCTGTTTGAAAGGGGGTCTATTATCCACATATACCAACTTCCGTCTGCACGACACTTCAGACCACAATGAGAACAACACCAGGAGCTTCAGGAGATCCCTATTGCAACGCCAGTTGAACACCAAGACCGGTGAACGTCAAGCACTTCGTGAAGAGCAACCATAAGAAGAAACAGTGATCAGCATATCCAAACAGCCCCAAGTAGCAGACCACCCTGGTGTCCCCAACGGAGAGGAAAATGAAGAAAACGAACGAGAGGACGAACAAGATGACGAACCCACCAGACAGAGACCTGCTTTCCACAACCTACGATATCCAGAGGACATCGTGGTGTGTCTCACCCACCTCAGAGAGAAAGACCGAAGAAAGTGACAGCAGGACATCACTGAAGCTCGTTTCCACCAACGGTGGCAAACTCCAAATGCCACAGCCGATTATAGTATACATCAACCTAACCGAATATAAACCTACCCCGACCAAGAAGAAATACTCCACTTACGACTCAACTGCCATGTCATCTCGAAGCCTAAGCCTTTAGAGAAGAGACTTGAAATTGAACTATTACTCTATTCCATACAGCACTATGAAAACCGTAACCTCGCCTGCACTACTGACTCCCTGCAGCCTTTCCTGCTTGCTGAGGCACTCACAGAGCACAGTACATACACCAGCAGTATCCTCTCACATGAGATGAGAGTTGCTGCCAAAGAGCTCCGGCAAAGAGAGGAAATCACCATAAGCTGGCACACAAAACAGCAGCCTTCGTTTTGATTAAGATTGATGATTACCAAATGAAGTTTGAGCGCCTCACCAAAAACCCCATAGATGATATCAAGAGAGAAGCCAATGACAACATAGCAGTTGTCAATGGTGCGACCAACGCTACACACCTCCTGCACATCTTCGGAGACTACAGCTTGGGACACCTGTATGGGAATGTCAAGACCCACAAGCCTGAAAATCCCCTTCACCCTACCATTAGCCAGGCACCTGCACCTACTTACAGACTGGCCAAACGCTTCAACCAGATCCTGACACCCTACATGCCCAGCAGATATAGCATACGTTCATCTACAGAATTCCTGGAAGAAATCAGATTCCCCAGGGGCTGGAGCCATCACCTAAAGAGCCATCACCTCTTTAGATGTTGAATCCCTATTTGCTAACATGCCTGTTGACGAGACCACTGACGTGTTCATCAAACATGTCTATGGGAACCCTTCTACGCCCCAGCTGAATATCCCGTAAGGATCACTGGGGACCCTCCTTGAGATATGCACAAAGGCGGCTCCTTTTTCCACCCATAACAGCAATATGTACAGGCAGAAAGATGGTGTGGCAATGGGCTCGCCTTTGGGTGTCCTCTTCATGAACTTCTATATGGGAACGGTAGAAGAACGAGTCTTTTCTCGCATAAGAAGACCGCACAAGTATGCCCACTACATCGACAACTTCTTCGTGCAGGCAGCCAATGAGGATGAGGTATAAGTGATCCCCTGCAAGTTCCAGCAATGCAGTTCACTGAACTACACAGTTGAATTTAGTAGCAGCGGCCAGCTCCCCTTTTTTGATGTCCTTATCTGCAAGACAGAATATGGCCTAAGAACTCCATATATACCAAGCAGACTAATTTAGGCCTCTGCCTAAACGGAGACAGCCAGTGCCCTGCAAGGTACAAGAACACCACCATCAAGGCCTTTGTAAGAAGGGCCTTAACTCATTGTTCTACCTGGCAGAACACCCACCAAGAACTTGATCGCATCTCTCAAATGCATGTAAATAATGGATTCTCCAACAAGCAAGTTAACAAAGAAATACATGCAGCATTAGGTCGGTGGTATGATGAGCGAGAACAGCCGCAGCCCCATCCACAAAGAATCAGGTTATATTACAAAGACAGAATACACCCAAAATACCGAGAAGACGAGGATGCCATGAAGAAAATTATCTTTGAGAACGTATCCACGCACCAAAGCTGACACCGAACTGGACGTAGTCACCTAATACCAGAATAGGCGCATGAGAGACAAGAGTATGAAGAATAACCCAGCCCTGCCGATAAGAGATCCTCTAAGCAGACAAATGTGGTGTACCACTTCAAACGCCCCATCAATGGTGGTCCCAGCTCATACAGGGGTATGACCACTATGAAACTGTTTAAGAGGATTTCCTGTGTTTAAGAGGATTTCCTGTCATGCACAAGGAGGTGCAATAAAACTCCACATGAGAAACTCCTACCAAGAGAGCATCACCAGAGATTCAATTATCAAGAAAACCACAATAACTGGAGGGGCCCCAGACTCACGGCACTTAAGACTATTGGAGGTGCTCTTATTCCAACAAGAAAAGCCCTCACTGAATACAACCCAGGAAGTTCTCTGCCTCCCCACCAATATAAGACGATCAACAATACAAAGGCCTGCAACCGACACCAGGGCAAGCGACACTCCCAGCCCAGCAATACAAGATCAGGCAAGCAATCCTGCGACCGAGAATATTTGCAGGTTAATGACAAGATGTAACGTCATGCAACGTCGCACACCACACCATAACATCACTCACCTGCCCCTCCAGTTAGCGAGGCTGCAACAGCGTGACCAAGTCTAAGAACTTAGCCTGAAGATCTCTCGCCAGCCAATAGGCAGCCTGCATTCCGCCTCAGCCAATTAAAAGTCAGTCTGCAGTCGACCTCTGCTGACTATTGACTATATAAAGAGTAGAACCCACCAACGAAATCAGTCTTGGATGAGCTCTCTTGCCAAGAACATCATCTTGTGCTCTCCCACTGCTGTGTTGTTTGATATTGTGCCTCACCAGCCAAGGACAATAATTTTTCCACTATTTCTCCGACGATCAGCGTTGTGGAGAAATCTCAGTGCCTAGTGAAATTTTTGGTTAAGAAAAACGAACTTTCTGTAAACAGTGAAGAATAGAAAATTTGTTATAACTTGTGTTGTATATTTTTTTTTCTTATCTCTTCCAAACAGGTAAGATGACTAGAAAGAGATCGATCTCCCTCTCCTCCCCCACCCTCCCCAGTGCCCCAGACCCTGCCAGGAGGATGATTATGGACTCTGACGAATCACACAACAAAATAACACCTACTCCTGTGGAAATGGACACTGCCACGATGACCCTAGCTACAGAAGACCCAGCACCTGACCAGCATGCAACTGAGGAGCCCTACACTTTGGACGAGGAAGGATTCTGAACGCAAGTTCTAAGGAAAAACCAAAAACAAAGGTACATCACACAGCTTTTCAACATGTACCAAAACCTGTTAATAAAATTGTGAAAAAATCTTATAATAATGATCTGCCCAAATTCAGAGCACTTTCCTATGCATACGTAGCTAGCTGCCCTGGAAACAGCAAACCCATCACTAATCATGACTGCTAAACCAAACCTGAAAGGAAATTTCACAATCACCCTAAAGAATCAAGAAACTGTAGAATTCTTGAAAAACACAGCTGAGCTTGTTTTGCTTGACCCTGCAGAACGATTGATGAAAGCAGTAGTCTGCAACTACCCAATTGAATTACAAGATTGATGAAAGCAGTAGTCTGCAACTACCCAATTGAATTACAACTCACCCCTCTTGAGAACCAGCCCTGCATTATGAGTGCAGAGAGGTGCATTAGCACAAGGTCAAACTGCCCTACTTGAAAAGTGATATGCACCTTTAAAGGACCCATACCCTTCCAGGTGAATCTAGGAATCTGGGGACTCTTCTCAGTGGAAAACTACACCCCAGAACCTTTATGATACTTCAAGTGCCACCATTTCAGGCACCACCAGGAAAGATGCAGAGGGATCGAAATCTGCAACATACGTAGCCACCGACACCCAACAAAAACCTGTCTGGCCAAATTCAAAGCTGGCCTGCCAACCCCTGCATGTTGCCCTAACTGTAAAGGAAAGCACCATGCCTGGCAGAAGAAATGTCCTGCCTGGCTCCAGCGCATTGCACGCATGAAAGATAAAGTACAAAACCCTCCTCGCCCTCCACCTACACGAACTCCTTCCAATCATTACCCTCCTCTTCCCAATCCACTTCCTCGAAACCTCTCCCCCCCTCCAAAACTACAGACACAACCCAGACCCACCAGACAACAAGGCTCTCTTCCTCCCCCCTCCCAGGCTACCCTTTTCCCCAACCCATCACGTCCTCCTCCCAAGCTACCCCTCCTCCTTCTCCAGTCTATACTTCACCTTCTCCCTATATTCCTATCTCTCCTTCTCATCTCACACCCTCCATCCCTATCCCCTCCCCTGAACCATACAACCCTATCTCTCCAACACCCCACACCCACAACAGAACATGCCTCAGATTTTCCTCTACCTCCTTACACAATATGCACTCATATCATCTGGGAAAATGACACAGACAACCTAAAGACTGAGTGGAGTTTCAACAAGGACAAAATCATACACTTCATGAAAAACATCATGACTGCCTTCACTGAATTAGCACAAATCCCATTCGACCAAACCCTTACTGAAAAAGCCATCAGTCAGATCCTCAATAAGGCAATGGCCCAACGATCCAATTCATGAGCACAGATAGTGACACCAATTCCACCACCAGCTCTGACATGAACCTAAATTCCTCCTCAATAATGACAGGGAACTGCTTAAAATACTTCATTGGAACATTCTTGGCGTACGCGTCAAATTTGCATTACTGCAGTCGCAAACTTCCCTAGGAAATCATGATATCATTACTCTACAAGAAACACTCCTTAGACAAAACCTGTCCTTTTCCTTCAAACGATACACTGTATACCGGACACCTCACACCGACTCTAAAAGAAGACTCCTAACACTGGTCAAAAACAGCATTTCCTCCTCCCAGATGCCAAGCATAGACTGTGGACCAGAAGCAGAAATACTAGGCGTCAAAATCAATCTAGAGGGCACAACCCTTACAATCCACAATGTGTACAGAGCACTGAATAGCACCCAAGAAGCAGGTGCACTTTTTGATGCAGCCTCCAGAGAAAATGCCCTTATTACATCACCCCTTCCTTAAGCCAGACAACAAACACACCCTGCAGGACGCCACCTGCACTTTCTTTTCCAGGAATTCCCAGAAGTAACATTATTGAACAATTGTAATGAGCCCACAAATCTACACGGTGGTAGGCTGGACCTAACTCTGGTTTCCAGAAACCTGCAGGAAGGAGCAACATGGGAACTGCACCCCGTTCTTACCGGTGACCACTTCACCTTGCAGAAAAGGCTACTGTTAAGGAGGCTCCCTCCCCCTCCTCTTCCCCCTCACAGATGGAACCCTTGGTTTGCAAATTGGAACCCCTTCGAAAATTACATGACTACCCGGTCCACAGAATACATAAATCATATTCTACAGGATGTTTGCACATTTCTACAAGATTTCTGCAACAACACAACTAGTGCCACTAGAGCCTCCTTGCCAAAAAAGAAATACCCCACCACAAATACAAACCACAAAGATGCCTGGCACTACGGCTCTCAGATAAAGGAGATGAACAAAAAAGTAAACCAAGTGAGGAAACTCTTCAGAAGATACAGAACAGACAGCTTGTGTGCCACACTGATTGAAGTCTCAGCTCATTCTGCTCAGGTATTTAAAGAAGTGAGACAAGAAACCTGGTTTCAATGGTGCGGACAAGTACACCATCTCACACCCATTGCCAAGCTGTGGAAATGGTTCAACAAGTCTCGGGTAAAAAGAATTTCATAATTATCCCTTACTCTCACCCCAAAGCAAAGCTGATAGAATCACCCAGCATTTCGCGGACAGGACAAAGATTGTCAACCTCTCCCTCGACACTCAGCGATGCCTAATAGCATTAAAACCTCTCAGAAGCAGGAGTGTAATTGAAACCTGCAACACCCATGGCAAACAGACACTCCCTTCACCATGGAGAAATTAAACTTTACATTAAGGAAAGCAAAGAATACTGCACCTGGATCTGATCTTATAACCTACAGAATGCTCAAGAATATGGGCGAAGCTGCATAGACTGTATACCTAATGCTGGTCAACAAGACCTATGTCGAAAGAGTCAGACCAAGGGAACAGAACCAGCAGGACATAAACCCAACTCCCAAACCAAAACAGCCAGGCACTTACAGATCCATTGCTTTAATTAGCTGCACCAAAAAGGTAGCTGAGAGGATGGTCCTCAATAGATTACTCTGGAAAGTAGGCCCCCTATGTCCACATATCTATGCAAACAGGAAGGAAATTGGAACTCAGGAATGCATAACTGATGTCCTATCCACAGTAAATGAAAGGAAGGCCTTAATCATCTTCCTCGGCCTTGCCTATGAATTGGCAAATTCCACTGTCATACTCTCCTCATTTGTTCAAAAAGGCATAAAAGGTAATCTCTTGGCATGGACACAAAAGTACACTCAAATTGAGAAGCGAGAGTCTACTTTCAAGGAGCCTACTCGGAGTTCATTTCACAGGAAAATGGGATCCCACAGGAAGGAATACTTAGCCATTTTCTCTTCAATGTCCTCATGGAGAATCTCGCTACACTGAAGCCACCCAAAGGAGTAAAAATCTTCATTTATGCAGATGATGTGTGCCTGGTGTGCCCCCAGCAACCAGGCGACAATTCAACTGCAGAAAACCCAGTAATCACTACACTTGATCGAAGGTAAGTGCAAAGAACTTGGTCTCAAAATCAACACAAACAAAAGTAAAGCTATAGCCATCAAGCACACTTACCCAGCCAATAATCTCTCCATCATGGGAAAATCCATAGAATGGGTAAGTGATTTCATGTACCTGGGAGTGAATATAAATCATAAACTCTCGCCAGGAAATGTACAGCACTTGAAGCAAAAGACCAAATGTCGCTTAAATGCGATGAAAAGAATTACTTCACTTTGCCAAGGTGCATTCACTCACCTACTCAGAATGTCCTACATTCAAACCACCCATTCTGTAGTGGAATATGTGGCATGGCGCTCACAAAGATGACTCGGGTCTACTCACTTGAAGTGATTCAAAACAATGCAAAGAGAATCATTGTAGGTGCCCCAATGTAGACAAAACTCTACCTACTCAAAGCAGAAACCAACCTTCTCCCTCTCCCTTCCGGAGTTGATCAAAGAAATGCCCTCACCATAGTCAAAACCTTGAAAAGCGGTAGGGATTGCCCTATGAGGAACAAAGCAACTAGAATCCTAAACTTGCATGAGGAACTCAATCCTCCCAGGAATTATATGGGAAACCTCCTCGCCACTCTGAAAAGGATTAACATGCAAGAAGCTGTCGAGCCCCCTCCTTGGACTTCCATCCTCTTCAATTTCCATTTCACATTCTCCCGGCAAACGAGGCACTCTGCTCTCCAGCACAACTCAGACAAGCTGCACTAGCAGCCATAAACAACACAGCTGCTCCTAATGTTTACTACACAGATGGTTCAGTGGACCGAAATATACCAGCTGCAGCTACAGCAGTAGTTTCCTCCTCCTAAAAGCAAGCTGGAGACTTTCAAACAATGCCTCCACCTTGCAAACGGAGCTAGTTGGCATCCAAAAGGTGCTAGAAGACTCCTAAACCAGGCAGGAAACACAACAATCCACACAGATTCAAAGTGTGCAATTCTCGCTGTAAGGAATCAGTCACACACTGAAAATGTCCACATCCTAACCAGCATAAAAGCTGCAGCCTTTGCTCATCAGAGCAATGGAAGGCAAGTGACACTGAATTGGATTCCCAGTCACACAGGAATCGAAGGAAACGAAGAGGTAGATCAACTTGCAAAAAGCACTCTGCAATGCAATACAATCAGTATTGCCCTAAATCAGTCCCTCACACAAATGAAACAAAATTTTCAGGTACTGCCAAAATGAAGCCCACAGCGAAATTCGTCAGTTACTTCTCTAAGGATTCAGGTCTGCAAAATAGTATGTAGAAAACACCAAATTACAAAGCTTTTCTCTTTCCAGGAACACACCCAGAAGACCCCTATATACCCACACGAGCGACCTGTCTCTCCAGACTCATCCCAACGTGCAGTAGATGACCATCGAGCTGGTTGAAACATGTGACGGAAAAAGTACTCAAAATACCAGACAGACGTCAGAAAAAGAAACAAGAAGAAATACCACCGAAAATGCCACCAGGAAAATCTACAGATTTACATCCCAGGTTTCAGTGACTTTCTGTAATGCTTTATAATAATGAATTTCATCTGTAAGAAATACGCTGTTTCATCCATCAAAATATGAACATTGGACAAGTATTGACTAATATTGATGTGCGGGAAAAGTGAATTATTAGAAGAACTGAGAAAACTCAGTATAAAATCAATTTGCAAAATGCAGCCATTATTATTATTATTATTATTATTATTATTATTATTATTATTATTATTATTATTATTATTTGGCAGCAGACCCTCTTTTAAACAGGTTTTATTGAATGTTATTGCTGCTTCAGCTGCATTTGTTTTATAGAAGACTCTCTATTTTCCTTATTGCGGACTTCTCTTCACTGGAGGTGCGTGCTAACAGCTCGCCAATATTTGTCATTTCATTGGGGTTATTAGCATTTCATTGGGGTTAAGTCAAAATATGTGGATTCTGTTTTTGTATATTCTATACAAAGTTAGAATATTATAACTTATACAGTTGTGGTTGCACATACAGTTGTTGCCGCGATGTTTCGACAGACTCTTCTGTCACTCTCCAGCGGGAGCTAGGAGAGGACTGGCAGGTTGCATAGGTCTTTCCGAATTTATACACAGGCTTCAGTGGGGGGTCATGGACGGCGAATTTTGAATGGTTCCAGTCGGCAAGCTTCAAACCACATTTCCGTGGCAAAGCTCAAGCCTGGCTGATCTCATTCTGGGAATGTTACTCATTCCAGCGTTTTTACTGGCCTGCCGTTGTGTGATATCATGCCGACTGACATCATAGGTAGTTTGGCTGCTATTGGGCGGAGGGTGAATGACATCATTATTTCCTCTCCCTCTCTCATTGTCAGGGGGTTGTCTTAAAGGGCGCCTCGCTCTTCAGGGGCATCTCCATTGTCGGGGTTGTCATTTTCATGTATGTGTTGAATTTGCTGGTTATTCGGCATTATTTTTCTTAAATTCGTGGGTAGGAGCAATGCCTCCTGAGTTGTGTTCATTGTAGAATTTTTCTCGGCGATGAGGAGCGCCTCCAGCAGGCGCAGGCGTCGAGGGTCGGCGGCTCTCCCAATTATACTTATATTTTGTATAATGCTGTTGTGGGAGATGGAAGTATTGTGGGTGGCATAGGCGTGGTTCATGATGGCACCTTCCTGGGCGTGGCAGGAGATCCTCTTTGACAGACGCATCGTGGTCATTCCAATACAAACGCCGGGGCATCCTTGGACAGGACATACAAATTGGTACACCACATTCTTCTGCTTGAGGGGGGTCTATTGCTGGCGGAGAGGGGTTATTCTTCATCACGAGATCACGGGTGCAGCGGTTCTTGTAATATATTACTAGATTTATCCTCTTATTATCCTCGGTTGGGGTGACGTTCTCCAAGACGATTTTCTTCATGGAGCTCTTGCCCTCATGGTACTGGGGATGCATATGGGCCTTGTAATATATCTTAAGATTCAACGACCCTTCAGCAAGAACAAGTGAGGATACCAGGAAATTCAGGCGATCCATCCTACAGCAGCAATCGGGAACTAAGATGTCGGAGTTGCGTGACCTATACGATGAAGCAGTCCACCTACACCAGCAATGGATGAACGCCCGGCAGCGGGCAAGCAGACCCACCGACAGAGGAGATGGAGCACCCGAAGCAGAACGACCTGGTCCCTTGCAATACTTAGTTCCCATGAATGATGACAACCTGAATGAGGTTCACCACAAAGATGGACACATTGATAACAAACATGTCCCCCGCCTGATGACGAATACTGAGGAAGAAGTTTTGGCCTGTCTCAACCGCCTTCAAGAGGATGACATGACCCAGCGCATGAGGGGCACCACACGCAAACCCACTGCCCTCAATGGTGGCAGTTTACGAGTGCAGCAGCACCACAAAGGCTACATCAACTTGACAGATTTCCAGCCCTCCCCGGATCAAGACGCTTTGTTGAATTTGGGGCTGAACTGCCACTATTTTGAAGCCAAAGAGCCGTGAAAAGAGGTTGGAAATAGAACTGGTGCTAGAATTAATACAGCAGTTAGAATCCCGAGGCACCGTAAGAACTTCCAATGCCCTCCGGCCCCTCTTGTTAGCCGAAGCCTTCACAGAGAGAGGGTCCTATGACAGTGGAGTCTACACCCTTGAGATGAGGAATGCTGCGAAGGAACTGAAGGAGAAGGAAGGAACCATAGTGCACCACGCTGACAAGACAGCAGCTTTTGTCCTTATACGTACAGAGGAGTATTTTGACAAATTGGATGCCATCCTGTCGGACACAACGAAATTTGAGGTGCTGACGAGGAACCCCACTGAAGACATCAAGAGGGAAGCTAATAAGATCATCAGCACTGTGAATGCTGCAACCAATGCGGTCCATCTTCCTCCCATCACAGGTGACTTCGACCTTGGTTATCTGTATGAGAATGTCCAGACACACAAGGTTGGTAACCCCCTCCGCCCGATCATCAGCCAGACACCTGCCCCAACCTATGCCCTTGCCAAACGATTAAACCATATCCTGACCCCCTACATCCCGAGCAGCTAAAGCCTCAAGTCCTCTGTGGAATTCCTTGAAGTGATCCGAGACTCGCCGGGCGCAGGGACCATTGCCTCTCTGGAAAATAGAGAGTCTATTCACCAACGTACCGGTGGATGAAACCATCCACATTATCCTGAACAGAGTGTATAGAGACCCAACGATGACCCCACTGAACATCCCGGAAGGTTCCTTGAAGGCTCTGCTGGAGATTTGTACGAAGATGGCGCCTTTCACTACCCACAGAGGGCACATGTAGAGACTGAAAGATGGCGTTGCTATGGGCTCTCCATTGGGCATTCTGTTTGCAAAATTTTACATGGGCACTGTAGAAGAACGTGTCTTCGAGAGAATCCATCGGCCGAAGAAATATGCACTTTATATCGACGATGTCTTTGTTCAAGCAGACGGCGAGGAGGAGGTTGAAGCACAGACGACCTGCTCCCCTTCCTCGATGTTATGGTCACAAAGACGGAGTGGAACTTGAAGACCTCAGTTTACATGAAATCAGTTGCCGAGTGACTTGAAGTGAAACGGGTAGACTGACACCTTTCTAGAAAAACTGTGAAACTCAAGAAACTCTTACATTTATTACATTACAGCTAGGTGTGAATCTACAGATTGTGTTGTACCAATTAAAATGTATGTTAATATAAATTTATGCAAAGCCTACTTTTATGTAAACAAAATTCTACTTGTCTTCAAGCTTTTAACTATTGTCAGATTACAAATGATGCTTCTGTATTTTGTGTTTTCATGGGTAATAACCGTTGTAATACAGATTTTTTATGTGATTTGATTTGATTCCGTGCATGGTTGATTTTATATCTTTATATCTGTCTATCTTTTGTTGTGGATTTCAGTGACTATTTCCACATTCCAGTAGTGTTCTCTTGTTCTTACTGATTTATTAAATTGTGTAGTGGGTCGAGATTCAGATATTGTCCCAGAGAAGACAACCAAATTATCTTCGGCAGAACCAAAACTTGTCACAGGGAACGAGTCCTTGATGCAAAGCTCTCAGCGCCTATTTACCCAGCAAATCTGGAAGTATTATGGTCTTTATAATCTTGCAAAAGGGTCCTTAAAGACAGGATCTTTCCTCATTTGACCTTCGCATGACCTTGCTTGTATCGGTGTTTGAATGCAGTGGCTATACTGCTGACTCGTTCATTTGCATATTCACATTACGATTATCCCTTTGATGGTAGACCTGGCATTGGTTTTATTACTATTGTTGAGATACGCTAAGCATACAAAAGTCCTGAGTGTTTTGTATAGGTAAAGTATTTTGAAAATTGTTCAAAATAAATGCTGAGTATTGAGAAGCTCATATGTTTGTGTTATAGAATATACTTCGACAGATAACATTCATGTATCCAGGAAAAAAGTTGTCCATTCGAAAGCTCAGTACACATTTTCCTTTAATTTTTACGTTGCTTTAAAGACATGTTTTAAAATTTTGAGCTGAATTTTTATCTATTTTTTTTACTAGAAAGAAAACAGAGAATGAAATGTTTAATATGGGTGACTACTATCTTCCAAGCATTTAGTGTCAATAAGAGAAAAATGTACAGATAAATTTAAAGGCTTGAATGTAGGACTATGAAGCGTCGCTTTTACTTTAAAATTTAATGCCACTTTTGAATTTGTTTCCCCTCTTACTGCATCGATGTCTTCTGCTAAGAGGATTTTATTCGTCTATCTTCTGCAGTTAGATTGCTGTAAATTGATTTCAGGCAAAATTGTTAACATAACTGCATAAAACCTATATTGGTTGGTTTAATACGTCAATATTCGGAATTTTTCAATGAAATTGGTAAAAAGTCTCACGCTAGCTGCGAACGACAATCAAAGAGTATTATTGTCAGTATTCGTTCTTCTTCTTTGGTTTAGCCATTGTGTAGTCGATACTATTCAGTGGTTAAATGATTATTTTCTCACATTCTGAGATTTGATGAGCGATTATCCAGTGCTACTTTTAAGGCTTTTCATAGATTGTTCGCGATCTACTGCGTTTATCATTTGATTATTCGATTATGTTCTGAGGTTTCATAATTGATAATCAGAATCTCTTCTAAGGTTTAATCACTGATTATTTAATAGTACTGTGAAGTTTGATAATTGAGTTTTATACATTTCTGAGTTTTAATCATTAATTGTCCGATGCAATTTAGTTTTCATAATTGACTATTCGATACTATTTTAGGTTTTAAGATGTGAAATCATTCGTAATACCTTTGCCAGACTCTCGGGTCTCGAGGAACCAGTAAAGTCACCCTTGACTCCCACCTTTGTTATTGCTGTGAGGTTAACGAGGCTGGTGTGCTTACCTTCCGCTGAAGCCTCCTCTTTTATGGTTCTAAATACTGAAGTATTTTAAATGTTAAACACTTGTATGGTCGCTTGATAGCACGGCCTCTTGCTTCTTCAACTGGGTGATTGATAACACTCAGAACTTAAGGGAAAAGTGCTGCTGCATTTCCCTTCAGCCAGAACACTACCAAAGTCATTTGTTGAGCAAGAAATGAGTCATTTTCGATGTGACGAATAAGTTACTGGCAAAGCAAAGAGCGAACTATTCACGATCTGATAAACATGTCGATTGCGAGGTTCATAACAGGTCAGTTGCAGAACGAGTAAGTCATTTGGAAAAGGATGAACCTGCCATTTGGAAAATGACGATTATGCCATTTGGAAAATGACCAATAGGTCCCAATCACAAGAAGGACGCGTATGTCCTTTTCAAAACGAAAAACGTGTTATTAATGAAATGAACAAGAAGGTCTAAAAGTCGGCTTGCAGATAACCTTTTCATAGTTTCATCGACTTCGCCAGTCGTTTTGCAAAAACACACTACTACAGGACATTGCAAGAGACAAATGACTGAAGTAAACAATAATTTCAATGTAGGGCTACAGGGTAACGGCCCGGTTACATGAAACTAATCACCCCTCTCTGTCGCTTGTTAAAGGCGATAAAAGTAAAGAGTCCCGGGAAGGTGCAATTACAGCCATACAAATGAACGCTGTTTCAATATGGGTATGGGGAATGGTGGTCCTTTTGCAAGGACGGGGAACTGTTATGACTACGAATTCTCTTGTGTCATTGCGGACATTTTCTTTTTTTACGCCTCTCTCTCTCTCTCTCTCTCTCTCTCTCTCTCTCTCTCTAAGTTTTTATAAGAATATTTTCCCTCGGTACGAACTGAGTGCTAGATAATGATTTTCCTTCGATGGCAATTTATAGTTGTAGCAATGGCCCCATTATGTATTAAATCCCTTCTCTTTGACCCTCTTTCTTACCCAGTGTTTGTTGCATTGTCATATAACCCATGACTTCTTGTGCCCGTCTGTCTGTTTATCAGTGAGTAATTTGATGTGAGAATTAAAAATAAAATCGATCATAATGATTTTCTAATTATTATTATTATTATTATTATTATTATTATTATTATTATTATTATTATTATTATTAATTTGGGTAATAGACCCTCTTTCAAACAGGTATTGTTGAAAGCTATTGCTGCATCAGCTTCATTCAGTTTAGATAGAGTTTTCACTATTTTTCTAATAACTCTGATTTCTCTTGGCTACTGCATCGGGCCAGTAACATACCGATGTTCATCGTCTTTAGGAGGAAAAACTGTCGCAGATCAGGGCGTGGCTTTATTCAATAAGGAAACGAAGTGTGGATATCATTAATTATTCGCTGGTCAGCGAGACTGCAACAGTGCGACCATGAAGCCTAAGAACTTGGCTTGAAGAAATCTCACGCCAACCAATAGGCGGCCTGCATTCCGCCTCAGCCAATCAAAAGAAAACATGACCTCTACATCATCGACTATATGGCTACAAAGAAGGATTAGGCACACAAGAATGCCTAGCAGATGTAATGTCAACAATTAGCAACAGAAAAGCAATCGTAGTTTTCCTCGAACTAGAAAAAGCTTATGAACTAGCCAACGCAGCCATCATCTTTGCCACCTTGGTGGGCAAAAGAGTTAAGGGTAACCTGTTAGCATGGGCCAAAGTATTCATGCAAAACAGACAAGCCAGAGTCACCTTCCAAGGAGAAAGCTCAGACTTTCTCAGTTCAGAAAACAGAACACCACAGGGAGGAATACTTAGCCCCTTCCTCTTCAATGTACTGATGGAAAATGTAGCCACAATCACCGTCCCCAAGGAAATTGAAATTTTCATGTATGCAGACGATGTTTGCATAGTGAGGACATACAGATACAGATCCTACCAAAATACGCAAAATGCAGTAACACAAATTGAAAATAGCTGTACAGATCTAGGCCTAAAAATCAATACAGCAAAAACCAAAGCAATGGCGATTAAACATGACCTAAACCCAAACAAAATACAACTCATGGCTGAACCCATTGAATGCGTAGGAAACTTTGTGTACCCAGGAGTATATATCAACAAACAACTCTCTTCACGTAAAGAAACAGAAATACTCAAGCAAAAACTCAAATGCAGGCAAAACGTCATGAGAAGAATCACCTCTCTAAAACAAGCAGCAGTATACCATGCCCTCAGAACTTTCTACATACAGAAATAAGGTCAACTGTTGAGTACGCAGAACCTGTCCTTACTCGCCTCACAAACACAGAACAAAAAAGCTTCAAGGTAATCCAGAACAATGCCCTAAGACTCATCGCAGGTGCACCCATGTGGACTAACTTGTGTGTCTTGAGAAACGAGATGAATTTACAGTCTCTAACTTACAGAATAGATCAGAGAAACGTATCCATACTGCTAAAAACCTTGAAATGTAACAGGAAATGCCCACTCAAAAGAGAAATCAAGAAAAACATTGCGCGTCACGAGGAACTAGACGCCCCCAAGACATATGCTGGTGACCTCCTAGCAGCTTTAAGGAGAGTAGACATGCAAAATCACGCTGCCGCAATTAAGGAAGACACGCCAATCACAGAGTACAAGGAACAAGCACCCTGGGAGCCTGAACTATTCAAAATAAACTTTACGATCCTCCCTGCAAGCAAAGAAGCATGCACTGTTCAACAGCTAAGGTTAGCAGCCCAAGAGGCAATCAGGAAAACTGCAGCCACAAATGAATATTTCACAGATGGATCAGTAGATCTCAGCATCCCAGCAGCAGCAACTGGGGTCCACTCAGCAACCCTCAAAGGATGCTGGAGGCTCTCTGACATTGCCTCCTATCCACAAACTGAACTAATTGCCATTGCAAAAGCTCTGGGAGACACTCAGCACAGGCAGGAAAACACAACAATTCATACTGACTCAAAAGGAGCAATACAAGCTATAACAAAAGAAAAAGCAAAAGAAAACATCAGACTTCTATTGAGCATATGGGCAACTGCAATCCTTCGTCAAAACAGAAACAGGCAAATAACACTAAACTGGATTCCGAGCCATGTGGGAATCCAAGGAAATGAAGAAGCAGATTCTTTAGCAAAAAGTGGGTTATTACACGGCAACATTAGCATCAAAATCACTCCCTCGCTCACGCAACTGAAAAACAAAGCAGTAGCACACTGCCAACAGCAGGAAGAAACCAAAGTTAGAAGAGCTGTTTTCGGTGGTTCAAAAACCGCCAAATGGTACATAAGACATTGCAAACCTAAAACCGCACAATATAACCAATGACATGTCATGGGCCCTAGCAGTCATAATCCATCAGCTAAGGCTAGGATACCAATGCACATGGCAAAGAATAGGAGACAACCCCCAACCATGCAAGCACTGTGAAATAATCCTGAAGAACCCTGGAACACTACCTTCTTGACTGTACAGAGACAGAACAGTTAAGAACAAGATATGAAGGAAATTAATGAACAGCTACCCAAATAACAAAGCATATACTGGCAAACATTCACAAACTTGCAGGCTTCCTATGCTCCTACCCACCACCACGGTAACTCTAAAGAATCCTTACCTTTACCTACCTGCTCTCCTTCCCAACCAATCACCTTAAAACAGACACAACCCCTACTTTAAACCAGACAACAAATCAAAAACCACTCCATTGCATCTCTAACCACTACAACAAAAACAGACTCTTTAGACATCACTCTCTCCCCTATCAAAATCACCTTTTATCCACCACAATCAATACCCAACACATGCAAAACACACACACACACACACACACACACACACAAGGAATAGGACCGGACAAGGATTATGGCTTTAGACCATCATGAGCTAGCATACTAGCTACCTGTGCCTACTACTCAAATTCTTCTTTTTTCCCCATCTGCTGGCCTATCCCACTAGCCAACACTCACTGCAATCATACTTTTGTCCACATCTGATGGGCACCTTAGGGTTCAAAGAGGTTGCAACCTTGCCTGTTAAATCTTTTCACTTCAAAATCACCCCCACCAAAATCACTATCATGCATCATAGTAAAGTTTTCATATAACCTAACCATCTCACAGACCATCAACATAAAGCTATGGGGTGCTCTGGGAGCGAGAGCCTGTGCTGGCACAAGGCCAGCTAAATCTGAAACAGCAGCAGCAGCAGTGAAATCAGTCTACTCCCACCCTCTGTTGTGACCACACTCAGTCAGAGCTGAGAGAAACATTGGCATAACAGAATATTACATTTTGATTTGTACCTAATTGTACAAAACTCTACAGATCATAATATCACACTTCGTTTACTTACTTAATAAAGCCACACCCTGATCTACAACAATTTTTCCATCCTAAGACGATGAACATCGGTACGTTACTAGTCCGATGCAGTAGCCAAGAGAAATTATTAGAAAAATAGAGACAACTCTATATAAACTGAATGCAGCTGAGGCAGCAATAACTTTCAACAATACCTGTTTGAAAGGGGGTCTATTATCCACATATACCAACTTCCGTCTGCACGACACTTCAGACCACAATGAGAACAACACCAGGAGCTTCAGGAGATCCCTATTGCAACGCCAGTTGAACACCAAGACCGGTGAACGTCAAGCACTTCGTGAAGAGCAACCATAAGAAGAAACAGTGATCAGCATATCCAAACAGCCCCAAGTAGCAGACCACCCTGGTGTCCCCAACGGAGAGGAAAATGAAGAAAACGAACGAGAGGACGAACAAGATGACGAACCCACCAGACAGAGACCTGCTTTCCACAACCTACGATATCCAGAGGACATCGTGGTGTGTCTCACCCACCTCAGAGAGAAAGACCGAAGAAAGTGACAGCAGGACATCACTCGGAAGCTCGTTTCCACCAACGGTGGCAAACTCCAAATGCCACAGCCGATTATAGTATACATCAACCTAACCGAATATAAACCTACCCCGACCAAGAAGAAATACTCCACTTACGACTCAACTGCCATGTCATCTCGAAGCCTAAGCCTTTAGAGAAGAGACTTGAAATTGAACTATTACTCTATTCCATACAGCACTATGAAAACCGTAACCTCGCCTGCACTACTGACTCCCTGCAGCCTTTCCTGCTTGCTGAGGCACTCACAGAGCACAGTACATACACCAGCAGTATCCTCTCACATGAGATGAGAGTTGCTGCCAAAGAGCTCCGGCAAAGAGAGGAAATCACCATAAGCTGGCACACAAAACAGCAGCCTTCGTTTTGATTAAGATTGATGATTACCAAATGAAGTTTGAGCGCCTCACCAAAAACCCCATAGATGATATCAAGAGAGAAGCCAATGACAACATAGCAGTTGTCAATGGTGCGACCAACGCTACACACCTCCTGCACATCTTCGGAGACTACAGCTTGGGACACCTGTATGGGAATGTCAAGACCCACAAGCCTGAAAATCCCCTTCACCCTACCATTAGCCAGGCACCTGCACCTACTTACAGACTGGCCAAACGCTTCAACCAGATCCTGACACCCTACATGCCCAGCAGATATAGCATACGTTCATCTACAGAATTCCTGGAAGAAATCAGATTCCCCAGGGGCTGGAGCCATCACCTAAAGAGCCATCACCTCTTTAGATGTTGAATCCCTATTTGCTAACATGCCTGTTGACGAGACCACTGACGTGTTCATCAAACATGTCTATGGGAACCCTTCTACGCCCCAGCTGAATATCCCGTAAGGATCACTGGGGACCCTCCTTGAGATATGCACAAAGGCGGCTCCTTTTTCCACCCATAACAGCAATATGTACAGGCAGAAAGATGGTGTGGCAATGGGCTCGCCTTTGGGTGTCCTCTTCGCGAACTTCTATATGGGAACGGTAGAAGAACGAGTCTTTTCTCGCATAAGAAGACCGCACAAGTATGCCCACTACATCGACAACTTCTTCGTGCAGGCAGCCAATGAGGATGAGGTATAAGTGATCCCCTGCAAGTTCCAGCAATGCAGTTCACTGAACTACACAGTTGAATTTAGTAGCAGCGGCCAGCTCCCCTTTTTTGATGTCCTTATCTGCAAGACAGAATATGGCCTAAGAACTCCATATATACCAAGCAGACTAATTTAGGCCTCTGCCTAAACGGAGACAGCCAGTGCCCTGCAAGGTACAAGAACACCACCATCAAGGCCTTTGTAAGAAGGGCCTTAACTCATTGTTCTACCTGGCAGAACACCCACCAAGAACTTGATCGCATCTCTCAAATGCATGTAAATAATGGATTCTCCAACAAGCAAGTTAACAAAGAAATACATGCAGCATTAGGTCGGTGGTATGATGAGCGAGAACAGCCGCAGCCCCATCCACAAAGAATCAGGTTATATTACAAAGACAGAATACACCCAAAATACCGAGAAGACGAGGATGCCATGAAGAAAATTATCTTTGAGAACGTATCCACGCACCGAAGCTGACACCGAACTGGACGTAGTCACCTAATACCAGAATAGGCGCATGAGAGACAAGAGTATGAAGAATAACCCAGCCCTGCCGATAAGAGATCCTCTAAGCAGACAAATGTGGTGTACCACTTCAAACGCCCCATCAATGGTGGTCCCAGCTCATACAGGGGTATGACCACTATGAAACTGTTTAAGAGGATTTCCTGTGTTTAAGAGGATTTCCTGTCATGCACAAGGAGGTGCAATAAAACTCCACATGAGAAACTCCTACCAAGAGAGCATCACCAGAGATTCAATTATCAAGAAAACCACAATAACTGGAGGGGCCCCAGACTCACGGCACTTAAGACTATTGGAGGTGCTCTTATTCCAACAAGAAAAGCCCTCACTGAATACAACCCAGGAAGTTCTCTGCCTCCCCACCAATATAAGACGATCAACAATACAAAGGCCTGCAACCGACACCAGGGCAAGCGACACTCCCAGCCCAGCAATACAAGATCAGGCAAGCAATCCTGCGACCGAGAATATTTGCAGGTTAATGACAAGATGTAACGTCATGCAACGTCGCACACCACACCATAACATCACTCACCTGCCCCTCCAGTTAGCGAGGCTGCAACAGCGTGACCAAGTCTAAGAACTTAGCCTGAAGATCTCTCGCCAGCCAATAGGCAGCCTGCATTCCGCCTCAGCCAATTAAAAGTCAGTCTGCAGTCGACCTCTGCTGACTATTGACTATATAAAGAGTAGAACCCACCAACGAAATCAGTCTTGGATGAGCTCTCTTGCCAAGAACATCATCTTGTGCTCTCCCACTGCTGTGTTGTTTGATATTGTGCCTCACCAGCCAAGGACAATAATTTTTCCACTATTTCTCCGACGATCAGCGTTGTGGAGAAATCTCAGTGCCTAGTGAAATTTTTGGTTAAGAAAAACGAACTTTCTGTAAACAGTGAAGAATAGAAAATTTGTTATAACTTGTGTTGTATATTTTTTTTTCTTATCTCTTCCAAACAGGTAAGATGACTAGAAAGAGATCGATCTCCTCTCCTCCCCCCCCCTCCCCAGTGCCCCAGACCCTGCCAGGAGGATGATTATGGACTCTGACGAATCAGACAACAAAATAACACCTACTCCTGTGGAAATGGACACTGCCACGATGACCCTAGCTACAGAAGACCCAGCACCTGACCAGCATGTGACTGAGGAGCCCTACACTTTGGACGAGGAAGGATTCTGAATGCAAGTTCTAAGGAAAAACCAAAAACAAAGGTACATCACACAGCTTTTCAACATGTACCAAAACCTGTTAATAAAATTGTGAAAAAATCTTATGATAATGATCTGCCCAAATTCAGAGCACTTTCCTATGCATACGTAGCTAGCTGCCCTGGAAACAGCAAACCCATCACTAATCATGACTGCTAAACCAAACCTGAAAGGAAATTTCACAATCACCCTAAAGAATCAAGAAACTGTAGAATTCTTGAAAAACACAGCTGAGCTTGTTTTGCCCTGAGAACCCTGCAACTACAGAACAAGATTGATGAAAGCAGTAGTCTGCAACTACCCAATTGAATTACAACTCACCCCTCTTGAGAACCAGCCCTGCATTATGAGTGCAGAGAGGTGCATTAGCACAAGGTCAAACTGCCCTACTTAAAAAGTGATATGCAGCTTTAAAGGACCCATACCCTTCCAGGTGAATCTAGGAATCTGGGGACTCTTCTCAGTGGAAAACTACACCCCAGAACCTTTATGATGCTTCAAGTGCCACCATTTCAGGCACCACCAGGAAAGATGCACAGGGATCGAAATCTGCAACATACGTAGCCACCGACACCCAACAAAAACCTGTCTGGCCAAATTCAAAGCTGGCCTGCCAACCCCTGCATGTTGCCCTAACTGTAAAGGAAAGCACCATGCCTGGCAGAAGAAATGTCCTGCCTGGCTCCAGCACATTGCACGCATGAAAGATAAAGTACAAAACCCTCCTCGCCCTCCACCTACACGAACTCCTTCCAATCATTACCCTCCTCTTCCCAATCCACTTCCTCGAAACCTCTCTCTCCCTCCAAAACTACAGACACAACCCCGACCCACCAGACAACAAGGCTCTCTTCCTCCCCCCTCCCAGGCTACCCTTTTCCCCAACCCATCACCACCTCCTCCCAAGCTACCCCTTCTCCTTCTCCAGTGTATACTTCACCTTCTCCCTATATTCCTACCTCTCCTTCTCATCTCACACCCTCCATCCCCATCCCCTCCCCTGAACCATACAACCCTATCTCTCCAACACCCCACACCCACAACAGAACATGTCTCATATTTTCCTCTACCTCCTTACACAATATGCACTCATATCATCAGGGAAAATGACACAGACAACCTAAAGACTGAGTGGAGTTTCAACAAGGACAAAATCATACACTTCATGAAAAACATCATGACTGCCTTCACTGAATTAGCACAAATCCCATTCGACCAAACCCTTACTGAAAAAGCCATCAGTCAGATCCTCAATAAGGCAATGGCCCAACGATCCAATTCATGAGCACAGATAGTGACACCAATTCCACCACCAGCTCTGACATGAACCTAAATTCCTCCTCAATAATGACAGGGAACTGCTTAAAATACTTCATTGGAACATTCTTGGCGTACGCGTCAAATTTGCATTACTGCAGTCGCAAACTTCCCTAGGAAATCATGATATCATTACTCTACAAGAAACACTCCTTAGACAAAACCTGTCCTTTTCCTTCAAACGATACACTGTATACCGGACACCTCACACCGACTCTAAAAGAAGACTCCTAACACTGGTCAAAAACAGTATTTCCTCCTCCCAGATGCCAAGCATAGACTGTGGACCAGAAGCAGGAATACTAGGCGTCAAAATCAATCTAGAGGGCACAACCCTTACAATCCACAATGTGTACAGAGCACTGAATAGCACCCAAGAAGCAGATGCACTTTTTTGATGCAGCCTCCAGAGAAAATGCCCTTATTACATCACCCCTTCCTTAAGTCCAGACAACAAACAAACCCTGCAGGACGCCACCTGCACTTTCTTTTCCAGGAATTCCCAGAAGTAAAATTATTGAACAATTGTAATGAGCCTACAAATCTACACGGTGGTAGGCTGGACCTAACTCTGGTTTCCAGAAACCTGCAGGAAGGAGCAACATTGGAACTGCACCCCGTTCTTACCGGTGACCACTTCACCTTGCAGAAAAGGCTACTGTTAAGGAGGCTCCTCCCCTCCTCTTCCCCCTCACAGATGGAACCCTTGGTTTGCAAATTGGAACCCCTTCGAAAATTACATGACTACCAAGTCCACAGAATACATAAATCATATTCTACAGGATGTTTGCACATTTCTACAAGATTTCTGCAACAACACAACTAGTGCCACTAGAGCCTCCTTGCCAAAAAAGAAATACCCCACCACAAATACAAACCACAAAGATGCCTGGCACTACGGCTCTCAGATAAAGGAGATGAACAAAAAAGTAAACCAAGTGAGGAAACTCTTCAGAAGATACAGAACAGACAGCTTGTGTGCCACACTGATTGAAGTCTCAGCTCATTCTGCTCAGGTATTTAAAGAAGTGAGACAAGAAACCTGGTTTCAATGGTGCGGACAAGTACACCATCTCACACCCATTGCCAAGCTGTGGAAATGGTTCAACAAGTCTCGGGTAAAAAGAATTTCATAATTATCCCTTACTCTGACCCCAAAGCAAAGCTGATAGAATCACCCAGCATTTCGCCGACAGGACAAAGATTGTCAACCTCTCCCTCGACACTCAGCGACGCCCAATAGCATTAGAACCTCTCAGAAGCAGGAGTGTAATTGAAACCTGCAACACCCATGGCAAACAGACACTCCCTTCACCATGGAGAAATTAAACTTTACATTAAGGAAAGCAAAGAATACTGCACCTGGATCTGATCTTATAACCTACAGAATGCTCAAGAATATGGGCGAAGCTGCATAGACTGTATACCTAATGCTGGTCAACAAGACCTATGTCGAAAGAGTCAGACCAAGGGAACAGAACCAGCAGGACATAAACCCAACTCCCAAACCAAAACAGCCAGGTACAAACAGATCCGTTGCTTTAATTACCTGCACCCAAAAAGGTAGCTGAGAGGATGGTCCTTAACAGATTACTCTGGAAAGTAGGCCCCCTATGTCCACATATCTATGCAAACAGGAAGGAAATTGGAACTCAGGAATGCATAACTGATGTCCTATCCACAGTAAATGAAAGGAAGGCCTTAATCATCTTCCTCGGCCTTGCCTATGAATTGGCAAATTCCACTGTCATACTCTAATCGTTTGTTCAAAAAGGCATAAAAGGTAATCTCTTGGCATGAACACAAAAGTACACTCAAATTGAGAAGCGAGAGTCTACTTTCAAGGAGCCTACTCGGAGTTCATTTCACAGGAAAATGGGATCCCACAGGAAGGAATACTTAGCCATTTTCTCTTCAATGTCCTCATGGAGAATCTCGCTACACTGAAGCCACCCAAAGGAGTAAAAATCTTCATTTATGCAGATGATGTGTGCCTGGTGTGCCCCCAGCAACCAGGCGACAATTCAACTGCAGAAAACCCAGTAATCACTACACTTGATCGAAGGTAAGTGCAAAGAACTTGGCCGCAAAATCAACACAAACAAAAGTAAAGCTATAGCCATCAAGCACACTTACCCAGCCAATAATCTCTCCATCATGGGAAAATCCATAGAATGGGTAAGTGATTTCATGTACCTGGGAGTGAATATAAATCATAAACTCTCGCCAGGAAATGTACAGCACTTGAAGCAAAAGACCAATGTCGCTTAAATGCGATGAAAAGAATTACTTCACTTCGCCAAGGTGCATTCACTCACCTACTCAGAATGTCCTACATTCAAACCACCCATTCTGTAGTGGAATATGTGGCATGGCGCTCACAAAGATGACTCGGGTCTACTCACTTGAAGTGATTCAAAATATTGCAAAGAGAATCATTGTAGGTGCCCCAATGTAGACAAAACTCTACCTACTCAAAGCAGAAACCAACCTTCTCCCTCTCCCTTCCGGAGTTGATCAAAGAAATGCCCTCACCATAGTCAAAACCTTGAAAAGCGGTAGGGATTGCTCTATGAGGAACAAAGCAACTAGAATCCTAAACTTGCATGAGGAACTCAATCCTCCCAGGAATTATATGGGAAACCTCCTCGCCACTCTGAAAAGGATTAACATGCAAGAAGCTGTCGAGCCCCCTCCTTGGACTTCCATCCTCTTCAATTTCCATTTCACATTCTCCCGGCAAACGAGGCACTCTGCTCTCCAGCACAACTCAGACAAGCTGCACTAGCAGCCATAAACAACACAGCTGCTCCTAATGTTTACTACACAGATGGTTCAGTGGACCGAAATATATCAGCTGCAGCTACAGCAGTAGTTTCCTCCTCCCTAAAAGCGAGCTGGAGACTTTCAAACAATGCCTCCACCTTGCAAACGGAGCTAGTTGGCATCCAAAAGGTGCTAGAAGACTCCCTAAACCAGGCAGGAAACACAACAATCCACACAGATTCAAAGTGTGCAATTCTCGCTGTAAGGAATCAGTCACACACTGAAAATGTCCACATCCTAACCAGCATAAAAGCTGCAGCCTTTGCTCATCAGAGCAATGGAAGGCAAGTGACACTGAATTGGATTCCCAGTCACACAGGAATCGAAGGAAACGAAGAGGTAGATCAACTTGCAAAAAGCACTCTGCAATGCAATACAATCAGTATTGCCCTAAATTAGTCCCTCACGCAAATGAAACAAAAAAAATTTCAGGTACTACCAAAATGAATCCCACAGCGAAATTCGTCAGTTACTTCTCTAAGGATTCAGGTCTACAAAATAGTATGTAGAAAAAACCAAATTACAAAGTTTTTCTCTTTCCAGGAACACACCCAGAAGACCCCCTATATATAGCGCCACGAGCGACCTGTCTCTCCAGACTCATCCCAACGTGCAAAAGATGACCATCGAGCTGGTCGAAACATGTGACGGAAAAAGTACTAAAAATACCAGACAGACGTCAGAAAAAGAAACAAGAAGAAATACCACCGAAAATACTGCCAAGAAAATCTACGGATTTACATCCCAGGTTTCAGTGACTTTCTGTAATGCTTTAGAATAACGAATTTCATCTGTAAGAAATACGGTGTTTCATCCAACAAAATATGAACATTGGACAATTATTGACTAATATTGATGTGCAGGAAAAGTGAATTATTAGAAGAATTGAGAAAACTCAGTATAAAATCAATTTGCAAAATGCAGCCATTTTATTCAATAAAATATTCTTATTATTATTGTTATTATTATTATTATTATTATTATTTGGCAGCAGACCCTCTTTTAAACAGGTTTTATTGAATGTTATTGCTGCTTCAGCTGCATTTATTTTAGATAAGACTTTCTATTTTCCTTATGGCGGACTTCTCTTCATTAGAGGTGCGTGCTAACAGCTCGCCAATATTTGTCATTTCATTGGGGTTAAGTCAAAATATGTGGATTCTGTTTTTGTATATTCTATACAAAGTTAGAATATTATAACTTATATAGTTGTGGTTGCATATACAGTTGTTGCCGTGACGTTTCGACAGACTCTTTGTCACTCTCCAGCAGGAGCTAGTAGAGGACTGGCAGGTTGCTAGGTCCTTCTGAATTTATACACAGGCTTCAGTAGGGGGTCATGGACGGCGAATTTTGAATGGTTCCAGTCGGCAAGCTTCAAACCACATTTCCGCGGCAAAGCTCAAGCCTGGCTGATCTTCTCGTTCTGGAAATGTTACTCATTCCAGCGTTTCTACTGGCCTGCCGATGCTTGATGTCATGCCGACTGACATCATAGGTAGTTTGGCTGCTATAGGGCGGAGGGTGAATGACATCATTATTTCCTCTCTCTCTCTCTCTCTCATTGTCAGGGGGTTGTCTTAAAGGGCGCCTCGCTCTTCAGGGGCATCTCCATTATCGGGGTGGTCATTTTCATGTATGTGTTGACTTTGGTGGTTATCCAGCATTATTGTTCTCAAATTCGTGGGTAGGAGCAATGCCTCCTGCGTTGTGTTCATTGTAGAATTTTTCTCGGCAATGAGGAGCGCCTCCAGCAGGCGCAGGCGTCGAGGGTCGGCGGCTCTCCCAATTATACTTATATTTTGTATAATACTGTTGTGGGAGATGGAAGTATTGTGGGTGGCATAGGCGTGGTTCATGATGGCACCTTCCTGGGCATGGCAGGAGTTCCTCTTTGACAGACTCATCGTGGTCATTCCAATACAAACGCCGGGGCATCCTCGGACAGGACATACAAATTGGTAGACCACGTTCTTCTGCTTGAGGGGGGGGGGTGTCTATTGCTGGCGGAGAGGGGTTATTCTTCATCACGAGATCACGGGTGCAGCGGTTCTTGTAATATATTACTAGATTTATCCTCTTATTATCCTCGGTTGGGGTGACATTCTCCAAGACGATTTTCTTCATGGAGCTCTCGCCCTCATGGTACTGGGGATGCATATGGGCCTTGTAATATATCTTAAGATTCAACGACCCTTCAGCAAGAACAAGTGAGGATACCAGGAAATTCAGGTGATCCATCCTACAGCGGCAATCGGGAACTAAGACTTTGGAGTTGCGTGACCTACACGACGAAGCAGCCCACCTACACCAGCAATGGATGAACGCCCAGCAGTGGGCGAGCAGACCCACCGACAATGGAGGAGATGCAGCACCCGAAGCAGAACGACCTGGTCCCTTGCAATACTTAGTTCCCATGAATGATGACAACCTGAATGAGGTCGACCACGAAGATGGACACATTGATGACAAACATGTTCCCCGCCTGATGACGAATACTGAGGAAAAAGTTTTGGCCTGTCTCAACCACCTTCAAGAGGATGACATGACCCAGCGCATGAGGGGCACCATACGCAAACCCATCAACTTGACAGATTTCCAGCCCTCCCCGGATCAAGATGCTTTGCTGAATTTGGGGCTGAACTGCCACTATTTTGAAGCCAAAGAACCACGAGAAGAGGTTGGAGATAGAACTGGTGCTAGAATCCATACAGCAGTTAGAATCCCGAGGCACCATAAGAACTTCCGACGCCCTCCGGCCCCTCTTGTTAGCCAAAGCCTTCACAGAGAGAGGTTCCTATGACAGTGGATTCTGCACCCGTGAGATGAACACTGCAAAGGAACTGAAGGAGAAGGAAGGCATCATGGTGCACCACGCTGACAAGACAGCAGCTTTTGTCCTTATACATACAGAGGAGTATTTTGGCAAATTGGATGCCATCCTGTCGGACACAACGAAATTCGAGAGGCTGACGAGGAACCCCACTGAAGACATCAAGAGGGAAGCTAATAACATCATGAGCACTGTGAATGCTGCAACCAATGCGGTCCATCTTCCCCCCATCACAGGTGACTTCGACCTTGGTTATCTGTATGGGAATGTCAAGACACACAAGGCTGGTAACCCCCTCCGCCCGATCATCAGCCAGACACCTGCCCCAACCTATGCCCTTGACAAACGATTAAACCATATCCTGACCCCCTGCATCCCGAGCAGCTATAGCCTCAAGTCCTCTGTGGAATTCCTCAAAGCGATCCGGGACTCCCCGGGCGCAGGGACCATTGCCTCTCTGGACATAGTCTATTCACCAATGTACCGGTGGATGAAACCATCCACATTATCCTGAACAGAGTGTATAGAGACCCAACGATGACCCCACTGAACATCCCGGAAGGTTCCTTGAAGGCTCTGCTGGAGATTTGTATGAAGATGACGCCTTTCACTACCCACAGAGGGCACATGTAGAGACAGAAAGATGGCGTTGCTATGGGTTCTCCATTGGGCGTTCTCTTTGCAAAATTTTACATGGGCACTGTAGAAGAACGTGTCTTCGAGAGAATCCATCGGCCAAAGAAATATGCACGTTATATCTACGATGTCTTTGTTCAAGCAGACGGCGAGGAGGAGGTTGAAGCACAGACGACCGGCTCCCCTTCCTCGATGTTATGGTCACAGACGGAGTGGAACTTGAAGACATCAGTTAACATGAAATCTACCAATTTGGGACTATGCTTGAATGGAGATAGCGAGTGCCTTGCTAGGTTTAAGGATACGATGGTCAGTACCTTCATTAGAAGGGCCCTCTCTCACTGTTCCACCTGGCAAGACACTAACAAGGAATTTGAACATGCTGCACAAATGTTGGTGAATAATGGTTTCACCAACAAACTCATCAACAAGGAAATCCAAACTGGCCTGGAGAAATGGTATAGCAGTGAAAGCACACAACCTGCCCCCCAAGAAGACATCAAGATATGTTACAAAGACCGTATACATCCCCAGTACCATGAGGGCGAGAGCTCCATGAAGAAAATCGTCAAGGAGAACGTCACCCCCACCGAGGATAATAAAAGGATAAATCTAGTAATATATTAAAAGAACCACCGCACCCGTGATCTCGTGATGAAGAATAACTCCTCTCCGCCAGCAAGACCCCCCCTCAAGCAGAAGAACATGGTCTACCAATTTGTATGTCCTGTCCGAGGATGCCCTGGCGTTTATATTGGAATGTCCACGATGCATCTGTCAAAGAGGATCTCCTGCCACGCCAAGGAAGGTGTCATCATGAACCACGCCTGTGCCACCCACAATACTTCCATCTCCCGTGACAGTATTATACAAAATATATGTATAATTGGGAGAGCCGCCGACCCTCAACGCCTGCGCCCGCTGGAGGCGCTCCTCATTACTGAGAAAAAGCCTACCATGAACACAACGCAGGAGGCATCGCTCCTACCCACGAATTTGAGAAGAACAATGCCGAATAACCAGCAAATTCAACAAATACCTGAAAATGACAACCCCGATAATGGAGATGCCCCTGAAGAGCGAGGCGCCCTTTAAGACAACCCCCTGACAATGAAAGAGAGAGAGGAAATAATGATGTCATTCACCCTCTGCCCAATAGCAGCCAAACTACCTATGATATCAGTCGGCATGACATCTCGCAACAGCAGCCCAATGAAAATGCTGGAATGAGTAACATTCCCAGAACGAGAAGATCAGCCAGGCTTGAGCTTCGCCACGGAAATGTGGCTTGAAGCTCGCCGACTGCAACCAATCAAAATTCACCATCCATGACCCCCCACTGAAGCCTGTGTATAAATTCGGAAGGACCTATGCATTACAGGGTTGCCAAATTAGCGGAAAATCCGCTAGATTTAGCGGATTTGAACCTTTGTTAGTGGATTTCAAAGTTCTGCTGTGGATAGCGAGAAATCTAGCGGAATTTTAATGATGGCGGATTTCATGTGAATGTAAACATTTAGTATATTTTTTCCCGAAATCCCCTAAAATTGAACAAAATGGCTACACTTAGTGCACTTCTACATTAAATTCTCAACTCCTCACGTAAACGATAATTGTCATTCAGGAGTATGACGAGCTGTGTCATTTTTCCTCCCCCTCCCAAAAAAAAATTGAGTGGCTGGGCGGAACTAAAACAGATTCGTACAACCCTGCCAGATTTCACTTTGGAGAACAATTGTTTATGTTTATCTGGGGAAATCCTTCCACCTGGCCTTGACCCATACATCCGAGAAGACCGTTAAAGATTAGGCCCAAATCCCGGTTGTGGTGAATGGTTTCTTATTTTTGATATGTAAGGTAAAGTACAGTATATTTCAAACGCAGCCAAAATATCGTTCTTTCATTCACTCACTCCTGTTGCAACAGTCGCACGATCCATCAATCTTTTCATGTTGGAAATATTTGAAAATATTGAAGAATTTCCTTTGCCTGAGCGCTTGAATGTGCTTGAAGGGAGAGACTCCAGTATTCTGTATGGTTGGGTCAAGGCGTGGCCACGGTCAAGGTCGTTAAGTGAGATTAGAAAGCTTCTTGTCCTTCACCATACAATACCTTAGACAAATGTCTTCAAAAAGGACGCCACGTTTATGACGAATTTATATACCGCTTTGGTTCAATTATTAAAAAAGGTGCCATGTATTTATTTAAATTTTTTTTATTAAAATTTGTTTAAGAAACATAAAATTTGGGTTTTTTTGTTTTTTCTCCTTAGCTTAATGTTGATAACAAATGCCAAAAAGCATCTAACAACTGGCTACAAAAGGTTGAGACTCCAGGGTGATTAGCACTGCTGCCATATTTGCTTAAACTCGTTCAAACTTTTCAAGGAAAAGTGTGATAATTTGGTAGATTTGGCAGATTTTTTGATTGGCGCTGCCATTTCCTCGTGTATGGATGATTAAGGGAAGTGACCACGGGTCACAGTTTAAGAGGACTGTCTGTCGCCTCCCTCCATTTGTCGGTACAAAAGCAAAACACAGAGATCAAAACATGATACTACTTGGACCTTGCTGTATATTTTTCGAGTTGTTCAATGCAAAATTTAATTAGGGTTTTATATATATGTAACCCTAATTAAATTTTGCAAGTGTATATATATGTGTACATATATACCTTTTATTTGTGTATATATACCTTATATACGAGGGTAAGTCAAAAAGTTCCAGGAAAAATTGTTGAATGATGTATTACACAGGAATGAAACAACCCAAATACTTGGTAAACAATTATCTGTGATGTAGTGATCCATATAGACTTGTTACCTCAGTCATCCTCTTGCTACCGTGGTGTTAACATCTGCTTCAGAAAAGTAACTTCTTGAACCCATGGAAAATAAAAATTTTGAGATGAGAGCTAACATCAAGTTCCTGACCAAGCTTGATTGGAAACCAGGAAAATTATTGAAGCTTTGCAACAAGTTTATGGATATTCTTCTCCATCTAAATCAGTTGTTTATGATTGGATAAAGCGATTTAAGGATGGTCGGGAGGACCTCAAAGACAACCCAAGAGAGGGAATACCATTGACTGCAAAAATGAAAGAATTGTGGCTTTGGTGCAGAATCTAGTGGATGAAGATCGTCGGATTACTATCGATATGATAGCTAATGAAACTGGGATCTCCCATGGTTCTGCATTTTCAATTTTAAATGAAAATCTTGGTTTGAGTAAACTTTCAGCACGTTGGGTCCCAAAACCGTTTCATGAAGACCAACTGCATCAAAGAGCTGAACTTTCTCTTGCAGTTTTAACGAAGATTGAATCAAATGAATCAGAGTTTTTGACCGGATTGTTACTGGAGATGAAACTTGGATCCATCAATATGACCCAGAAAGTAAAATTCAATCAAAGCAATGGTTGCCAAGAGGTTCAACTGCTCCAGTGAAGTTCAAAGTGGCGAGATCTGCCCAGAAGGTTATGGCAACAGTGTTTTGGGACTCCAAAGGAGTGATTTTGATTGATTTCCTTGAAGGACAAAACACAATCACCGGGAACTACTACAAAGGTGTTTTGCAAAAACTGAAGACTGCATTGGCTAAAAACGTCGAGGAAAGTTGCACCGCAGAATTTTGTTCCATCATGATAACGCTCCAGCACATTCATCAAGGGTTGCAAGAGAAGTCCTACGGAAATTTAGGTGGGAAACTCTTCCACATCCTCCTTATAGTCCTGATCTTGCTCCTTCAGATTTTTTCCTGTTCCCAAAACTCAAGGAACACTTAAGAGGAGTCCGGTTTGAATCTTTGGATGCTGCTAAACATGCAGTTTCAACATGGTTTAATAGAAAGGCCCCAAATTTCTACAAAGAAGGGTTGCAGAGGTGGAAACAGTGCCTTGAAAAGTGTATAGAGTTAGATGGTAGATATGTAGAAAAATTATGTTTGAATTTCCTTAAATAAAGAGTATATTGAATTTTTTCCTGGAACTTTTGACTTACCCTCGTATATATATATATATATATATATATATATATATATATATATATATATATATATATATATATATATATATATATATATATATATATATATATATATATATATATATATATATATATATATATATATATATATATATATATATATATATATATATATATATATATATATATATATATACATATATATATATATATATATATATATATATATATATATATATATATATATATATATATATATATACCTTATATATATATGATATAATATATATATATATATATATATATATACCTATATATATATATATATATATATATATATATATATATATATATATATATATATATATATATATATATATATATATATATATATATACTATATATATATATATATACCTTATATATATATATATATATATATATATATATATATATATATATATATATATATATATATATATATATATATATATATATATATATATATATATATATATATACCTTATATATATATATATATATATATATATATATATATATATATATATATATTTATATATATATATATATATATATATATATATATACCTTATATATATATATATATATATATATATATATATACCTATATATATATATATATATATATATATATATATATACCTTATATATATATATATATATATATATATATATATATATATAAATATATATATATATATATATATATATATAAATATATATATAAATATATATATATAAATATATAAATATATGTATATATATATATATATATATATATATATATATATATATATATATATATATATATATATATATATATATATAAATATATAAATATATATATATATATATATATATATATATATATATATATATATATATATATATATATATATATATATATATATATATATATATATATATATATATATATATATATATATATATATATATATATATATATATATATATATATATATAAATATATATATGTATATATATATATATATATATATATATATATATATATATATATATATATATATATATATATATATATAATATATATATATATATATATATATGTATGTATATATATATATATATATATATATATATATATATATATATATATATATATATATATATATAAATATATATGTATATATATATATATATATATATATATATATATATATATATATATATATATATATATATATATATATATAAGTACATACGTTAAACGTAAGCATACATACACATGGCATATATTATTTTAAAACGAAGTTACTTGCGAATAAAAGCAAATAGCTGGACAGTGCGCTTGTATATGTCCACTCTCGGGATTAACCTTAACCTCGAGGAGGTCAATCCTGAAAGTGTTCCTTTTTGGATTAGGATTAAATACCTCCTTGGGCAAGATGGGAGACAGTCAACGCCGCTAAACTGCTAATTTGTAAGAAAGTCACTCTCAACTTTTCGTAGCTAGAGTATAGTTCGCTGTGGACCTTGGTTGAAGATATATTAGTTTCAAGCAGTTTCTTGCCAATATGAGCCGGAAGTACACTCAATCCTACCGGAAAAGCTGGGAATCTCTGCCTGAATTAAAGGATTGGTTGAAACCATTAGAGACAAATAAGACTAAAGCATATTGCTTGTTTTGTAAATGTGAAATAAGTGCTAAACTGAGTGACTTACGTAATCATGCCAAGAGTGTAAAACATGTGAAAGCGGCAGAGCCATTTTCTAGTTCATGGCAGTTAAAAATAGGTTTTCCTAAAACTGACAACACACAGAAAAACATCACTAGCGAGTCTGAAGGAGTCTTGGCATTGTTTGTTGCGGAACATACTTCATTTCTAGCTACCGACCATATTTTTGAAGCTGGAAAGAAAGCCTTTAGGAATAGCAAACAGGTTCCCCATGTGAAGCTTCATAGAACTAAATGCAAGGAAATGCTTGTAAATGTACTGGGTCCTCGTTTCATCCAGTGCCTGCGAGAAGACATTGATAATGCTAAGTATAACTTGATAATTGACGAATCGACTGACATAAGCGTGACAAAGCCTACTAGGTGTAGTGATTCGTTACTTCAGCAAAAAGATGCAAAAGATAATTTCAACACATTTAGGGTTAGTTGAAATTGAAAATGGGACGGCAGTGTGTATTTTTAATGCTATCAAGAAACGGGAAACAACCATTGCAAATACCTAGAGTATGTGATACTAGACGGCTTTCCATCGAACCAGCAGTAAGTC
>NC_089786.1:18743928-18753928 GCF_040412425.1 Macrobrachium rosenbergii
TATTTCTCAGCATTTTGAAATTCTGAATTCCATTATAATTAATAGTTTTCAGATATGATTATCCCCTTCATCAAGCATTTGCTCCCCCCCTGGCAGCCCTTCGAGGGCCCCCAGGGATGGGGGCCGCCCCACAGGTTCTAAAGCACCGAACTAGGGGAACAAAAGGGGGTTTTATTAATGAATGGAGAGAGAGAAATGCACGTGGTGAGCACGGGATATACTTGGAGGGGTTCTTTAAAAGTCGAGAAATATATCAGGAGGAGGAAAAACAGCCCGCCAAAATGGAGTTCGTCCGAGGCTTACAGTAGGGATCCGAAGGAGGTATCCAGTTTCTTGAATTGGGACAAGTGGAGCAAGGGTTGGCATTCCTGTGAAAGGTGCGAATCGGGAAGTATATGTCTGTTCGCTAGTAAAGCCTGAGAGTGAATCCGGGAGTGCCCGGGAGACACCGAGGCAGGAGCGCCTCAGGGTCCAAAACGGCAACCGCATCAGGTAAGGCTTCCAATCTTTGTTTCGGCTCTCCCGCGGCAACTTGGGGACACGAGATTTTGACGGCAGAGGAGGAAGAATACATTAAGGACAAAATGAGAGAATTATGACTATGTGGGCATCCATTTGCACTTCGTTTGCATGGGGGTGGCCATTTCATGAGCGAGGTTAACCCTGCACATAAAAACGTATATACATACATTTGTGTGTGCGAATTTCTTGTCACCAATATACCAGTGACCTTTCTATGTTCATAAATATTAGGCCGCAAATAACGTTTAATATCGAATTCATGCACCTTCGGAAAACTTTCACCCATGCACATGAAATGTACATTTAGTACGAATTCGCTCTCTGTGCAATGCATTGCAATATGCCTCTGTGGACAACGGTCCCATTTCTGTTATTAAAAAGTCGCGATATAGCAGTACCGTGTTGCCTGCTAAATGTATCCGGATGAACCTCATGTGAGAAGCGAAGAAGAAGAGACAGGCTACTACTGAATAATAATAATAATAATAATAATAATAATAATAATAATAATAATAATAATTCGTATACAAAATATTTCCCGGACGCTGCCTAATAAGCGTTGATACTTTGTAGTGAGGCTGCGAAATATACAAAAATGCCGCTTTCATGACATCATTGTCTTCAGCTTCCTCCTCCTCCTCCTCCTATCTGAGAGCTGCTTCATAATATCCAAAAGCAAAAGACTTGAGAGGAACAATTGGAGCACTTTAGAAAATCCTTAATGGAAAACATTTGCATAATTTCAGGGAACTCTTTCAAAATTTCGTCCTCTCGCAGAAAATAACAAATGAAGGAACAATGAGATTAGTGAATTGTTCGCGCAGGTTGGAGAGAGAATCTGGAGCTACGGAGGTTCAGGTTAAAGGGGAAATGAAAAGGGAGAATACTAAAAATAGGGGGGTGGGGGGATTAGAAGGAAGATTGAAAAGAATACTAGTAGACACTAAAAGAATAAAAAATAGGTAGATGAAGAGGAATTACGAAGGGGCTTGTTATAAGAAGAGTGGAGGGGTACTTGGGTTATTTAAAGTTACTTGCTGATTGGAGCAAGAATGGGGGGATTCGAGCGAGATTTGTAACAAGTAGGAGGACTAGTATGGGAAGACTGATTGATTAGAAGATAGGGATTGAGCAAATAATGAATATAGGAAGAGTGGAGACTTGACTGTAGGTAAGAAAAGGTTTGGAATGAAGAATTACAGAGGGTAAGGTGACTGGAGAACCACTGGGATGAAAAAGAAACCATGAGAGAGAGAGAGAGAGAGAGAGAGAGAGAGAGAGAGAGAGAGAGAGAGACTTAAAAAGAAAATGTCCGTAATGACACACGAGAATCCGAAGCCATAACAGTTCACTGCCTTACAAGAGGACCACCATTCCCCATACCCATGTTCAAACAGCGTTCATTAGCATGGCTGTAATTGCACCTTCCCGGAACTCTCTACTTTTATCGCCTTTAATAAGCGACAGGGACGGAAATCGCACAATATCGTCTTGGGGAGGGGCGATGGTGCATGTAACTGGGCCGTTATCCTCTAGTTCTACACTGAAGGCATTGGTTACTTCAGTCTTTGTTTTCCAATGGCCTGTAATTTGTTTTGCAAAGCGACTGGCGAAGTCGATGAAACTATGAAAAGGTTGTCTGCAAGCCGTTTTTTCGACCTTGCTCATTTTATAAATAACACGTTTTTCGTTTTAAAAAGGACATACGCGTCCTTCTTGTGCTTGGGACCTCTTGGTCATTTATCAAATGGCATAATCGTCATTTTGCAAAAGGCGTGTTCATCCTTTTCCAAATGACCTACTCGTCGTTCTGCAACTGACCTGTTCTGAACCTCGCAGTCGACGTGTTCATCCAGCCCTGAATAGTTCGCTCTTTGCTTTGCCAATAACTTATTCGTCACATCGAAAATGACCTATTTCTTGCTCAACAAATGACTTTGGTAGTGTTCTGGCTGAATGGAAATGCAGCACTTTTTCCCTTAAGTTCTGACTGTTATCAGTCTCCCAGTTGAAGGAGCAAGAGGCGGTGCTATCAAGCGACCATACAAGTGTTTAACATTTAAAATACTTCAGTATTTAAAACCATAAAACAGGGGGCTTCAGCGGAAGGTAAACACCCCTCCCTCGCTAACCTCACAGAAATAATAAAGGTGGGAGTCAAGTGTAACCGTTATTGGTTCCTTGAGACCCGAGAGGCTGGCAAAAGTATTACTAAGGATTTCATCTTAAAACTTCAAATAGTATCGAATAGTCAATTATAAAAACTAAATTGCATCGGATAGTTTATGATTAAACATCAGAAATGTATAAAACTCAATTGTCAAACTTCACAGTACTATTAAAATAATCAGTGATTAAACCTTAGAAGAGATTCTGATTATCAATTATGAAACCTCAGAACATAATCGAATAGTCAAATGATAAACGCAGTAGAGTCGCGAATAATCTATGAAAAGCCTTAGAAATAACGCTGGATAATCACTGATCAAATCTCAGAATGTGAGAAAATAATCATTCAACCACTGAATAGTATCGACTACACAATGGCTAAACCAAAGAAGAAGAACGAATACTGACAGTAATACTCTTTGATCACCGTTTGTAGTTAATGTGAGGCTTTTTACCAATCTCACTGAAAACTTCCGAATATTGACGTATTAAAACCACCAATACGGGTTTTATGCAGTTGTGTTAGCAATTTTCCTTGAAAGCAATCTACAATAAAACTGACTGCAGAAGACAGACGAATAAAATCCTCTTAGCAAATGACATCGATGCAGTAAGAGAGGAAACAAATCCAAAAGTGGCATTAAATTTTAACGTAAAAGTGACATTTCATGATCCTACATTCAAGTCTTTAGATTTATCCGTACATTTTTCCCTTACTGACACTCGATGCTTTGGAAGAGGGTAGCTACCCATTTTAGAAATTTCATTCTTTCTTTTCTTTCTAATAAAAAAAAAGATAAAAATTCAGCTCCAAATGTTAAAACATTATCTTTAAAGCAACGTAAAAAATTATAAGAAAATGTGTACTGAGCTTTCGAATGGATAGCCTTTTTTTTTTTTGGATACATGAATATTCTGTCAAAGTATATTCTATAACGCAAACAAATGAGCTTCTCAACACTCAGCATTTATTTTGAACAATTTTCGTGAGACTTTACTTACACAAAAAACTCAGGACTTGTGTATGCTTAGCGTATCTCAACAATAGTATTAAGATCGTTTATACCTGATAAAATTAATCCCTGCTACAATGACCTGATATTAAAACCAATGCCAGCTCTACCATCAGTGGGATAATCGTAATGTGAATATGCAAATGAACGAGTTAGCAGAATAGCCACCGCATTCACCCACTGATACAAGCGAGGTCATGCGAAGGTCAAATGAGAAAAGATCCTTTCTTTAAGGACCCTTTTGCAACATTATACAGACCATAATACTTCCAGGTTTGGTGGGTAAACAGGCGCTAAGAGCTTTGCCTCAAGGACTCGTTCCCTGTGACAATTTTTGGTTCTGCCGAAGATAATCTGGTTCTCTTATCTGGGACAATATCTGAATCCCGACCAGCGGTACAATTTGATAAATCAGTAAGAACAAAGAACACGACTAGAACCAGAAAATAATCACTGAAATCCACAACAAAAGAGTTGGACAGGCAGAAAGATGAATTACAAGGGAAGGAAAGGCTTAAGTTTTTTCAAGTCAAAGAATGAATACCCAAAATCACACACACACACACACACAGAAAGAGAGAGAGAGAGAGAGCGAGAGCAGAAAAACAGCGAAATGTTGGCTCATGTATAAGTCTGCAGTTCAAGTCACAACTTCTCATATGCGATCATCTTTACAGGAGACGTTTCTTTAGTGGTAACAAAATGTACACTAATCATAATCCTCTAGTATGACAGTAAGAATGCCTATAATAAAATCGAAAAATTACTGCCCTTCAAAAAGCACGTACAGAGCACAGAGTAAAAGAAATAATTGCACCGGAATAAGATATATGCAAGGAAACACTTGATGTAGTAGCTTTAAGAAGATTAACAGTAGTGGTATGAGTAGTAGCAAAGGAAATTCGATCAGTCACTCAAATGGAGCAATAGTTGCACACTACCAACATGCAAAATAACCTTTCACAAAACAGAAAGAAAATAACAAAAAAAATAAAAACAGAGCAAATCTAGTGAAAAATACACTAAGATACACACACATTGTATGTATATATATATATATATATATATATATATATATATATATATATATATATATATATATATATATATATATATATATATATATATATATATATATATCACATTACCACAGGTGAAAAATAAGAGACGGGGTTTAGGTCCTGACCGGTTTCGACTTTATTTCAAGCCATTGATGAAGGACTGATACAGAGTAAGAAGTCACAAATATATATACAACAGGAACAATATTGATCGAACATACACAACCGTTAGAGACTTTTGTATGATTCATCCACCACACCGGCCGGTGTCGAATAGGAAACCCTCTATCCCCAGTGTTAAAACTCATTTGGAAAAAAAATCACAAATATAACTCTCAGGGGACAATAATGATAAACATACCGACCTTTTGCGACCTCAGATACCATCAATTAAATTTACAGGTGTCATGGAAAATGATGAGTTTTTTGGACTGTCCTCATACTGCCCCTGTACTGGTTTACAAATATGATAATCCTATATTCATACATCTCTATTCCGGACAAGCTTAAAACATTAAACAATTTATAAATTTCTTTTGATATTAAAGGATCAAGTAATATACATCCCCTGACTGATATTCATATTATTGCATTGTAACTTTCTTTTATAAAGCTAGATTCAAAAGATATTCCTTTCCAGTGCATTATTAGAATATACAACCCCCATTTCTTAAAATTTTTGAATTTTCCCAGTTGATAGCATGATTGTTCTCACTAACATGTAAAGGGTGTGTATAAAAATACCACTGTTCCCCTTGTGCATATCTCACACATTTCTTATGCTGTTCAATTCTTTTTCCAGTGCTTTCCCATGTTTGGCAACATAAAAGTTGTCACAAGACTTACATGGAATTTTATATACACACCCTTTAGTATTGTCAGGGGAGTTCTTGATAAGTATCATTTTCATTGTTTTATTGTTCTTAAATGCGACATTAGGATTACCAAAATTCTTAAGATGATGGGGGATATCTTTCATATTATTATTATACCTGTCAGTATCAAGCAAATTTTTGTGTTGTTTAAGGTTCTTTTTTGTTTTGATACATAAGTTTTTTGCCGCTTCAAATGCACTGTTTAATACACTGACAGGATATTTAAATCTCTTGCCTGCATTCCTAATCTTATCTATTTCTCATCAATAAATTCAGGGCTACATACCCGTAATGCTCTTAAAAACACAGATGAAAACACTGATGTTTTAACCTTATTGCTTTGTCCGGAATAGAAATGCACATAAGAAATATTGGTGGGTTTTCTATACACACTATATTTAAACTAACTACTATTTCTTCGTATGAGGACATCCAAAAGGGTAATGCACCCATCATTTTCCATTTCCATCATAAATTTAATTGATGGTACTAATTGATTTAACTTGGCAAAAAAATAATTATTTACATCTTGGTTCCCTTTGGCCATACACAAATTATGTCGTCAACATACCTAAACCATGTTACATTGCTTGTGGGATTATGTTGCTTAATATTTTCTTTAAAAAAAATTCCATATATAAGATATTTAACACTGGGGATAGAGGGTTTCCCATTGCCATACTATAAAATTTTGTGAGTAAAATTTACCATTAAATTCAAATTTACATTCTTTCACACACAATTTAATCAGTTCAATTAAAGTACTTTTTGAAAATGGGATATCCAGCTGTGTGTTCTCTAATAATTCAGATAAATTCTCCATCAGATCATCAATTGGCACCTCTGTGAACAGGGGGAGGGAAGGGGGGAGGTGGAGGGAACAGGGAGAGGGAAGGGGGAGGGGAGAGGAGAGGGAGAATCTGAAAGGGAGGGGTTTGTGTCGATGGTCCGTTCACATTTCTACTCTTTTCATGCGAGCCTTCACCCTTTGAACAGTTGTGGGTGAACCGACAGGTATTACTGTGGTGACTGTCCCTTTTTTTCTAGGCATTACTGTGGTGACTGTCCCTTTTTTTCTAGGCATTACTGTGCTCTCTGTCCCTTTTTATCCAGGTATTACAGTGATGACTGTCCGTTTTATCCAGAAATTACTGTGATGACTGTCCCTTTTCTCTAAGTATTACTGTTCTGTCTGTTCCTTTTATCCAGGTATTACTGAGGTGACTGTCAGTTTTATCCAGGTATTACTGTGGTGACTATCCCATTTGTCTAAGTATTACTGTGGTGACTGTCACTTTTATCCAGGTATTACTAAGGTGACTGTCCCTTTTATCCAGGTATTACTGTGGTGATTGTCCCTATTATCCAGGTATTACTGTGGTGATTGTCCCTTTATCTAGGTATTACCTTTCTGTCTGACACCTTTAACCAGATATTACTGTACTGTCTGTCACCTTTAACAAGGTATTACTGTTTTGTCTGTCCCTTTTATCCAGTCATTACTGTGGTGACCATCCCTTTTATCCAGGTATTACTGTACTGTCTGTCACCTTTAACAAGGTATTACTGTTCTGTCTGTCCCTTTAAGCCAAACATTACTGTAGTGACTGTCCCTTTTATCCAGGTATTACTATGCTGTCTGTCCCCTATAACCAGGTATTACTGTCCCTTTTAGCAAGGTACTGCTATGGTGATCGACCCTTTTATCCAGTTATTATTGTACTGTCTCCTTTATCCAGGTATTACTGTGGAGACCGTCCCATTTATCCAAACATTACGGTGGTAACTGTCCCTTTTATCTAGGTATTACTGTGCTATTTGTCTCCTTTAACCAGGTTTTACTGTGCTTTCTGTCCCTTATATCCAGGTATTACTGTAATGACATTCCCCAATATCCAGGTATTACTGTCGTGACTGTCCCCAATATCCAGGTATTACTGTTCTGTCTGTCGCTTTTATCCAGGTATTACTGTGGTGGCTGTCCCCTTTTATCCAGGTATTACTGAGGTGACTGTACCTTTTATCTAGGTATTGCTGTGGTGGCTGTCCCTTTTATACTGGTATTACTGTTCTGTCTGTCCCTTTTATCCAGTCATTGCTGTAACAACTGTCCCTTTTATCCAGGTATTACTATGGTGTCTGTCCCCTTTAACCAGGTATTACTGTACTGTTTGTTCCTTTTTTCCAGGTATTACTGTGGTGACTGTCCCTTTTATCCAGTTATTACTGTGGTGACTGTCCCTTTTATCCAGGTATTACTGTGGTAACTGTCCCTTTTATCAAGGTACTGCTGTGGTGATCGACCCTTTTATCCAGTTATTATTGTCCTGTCTGTCCCCTTTATCCAAACATTACTGTGGTGACTGTGCCTTTTATCCAGGTATTTCTATTCTGTCTGTTCCCTTTAACCTGGTATTACTGGCTGTCTGTCTCCTTTAACCAGTTGTTACTGTTCTGTCCCTTTTATCTAGGTATTACTGTGGTGATTGTCCCTTTATCTAGGTATTACCTTTCTGTCTGACACCTTTAACCAAATATTACTGTACTGTCTGTCACCTTTAACAAGGTATTACTGCTTTGTCTGTCCCTTTTATCCAGTCATTACTGTGGTGACCATCCCTTTATCCAGGTATTACTGTACTGTCTGTCACCTTTAACAAGGTATTACTGTTTTGTCTGTCCCTTTTATCCAGTCATTACTGTGGTGACTGTTCCTTTTATCCAGGTATTACTAAGCTGCCTGTCCCCTTTAACTAGGTATTACTGTGCTGTCTGTACTCTTTAACCAGGTATTACTCTACTGTCTGTCCCTTTTATCCAGGTATTACTGTGGCGACCGGCCATTTTATCCAGGTATTACTGTAGTGACTGTCCCTTTTATCCAGTTATTACTGAGGTGGCTGTCCCATTTATCCAGGTATTAATCTATTGTCTGTCCTTTTTATCCAGGTATTATTGTGGTGTCTGTCCTCTTTAACCAGCTATTGCTGTGATGTCTGTCCCTTTTATCCAGGTATTACTGTGGCGACTGTCCCTTTGATCTAAATATTACTATGGTGACTGTCCCTTTTATCCAGGTATTACAGTAGTGATGAGGGCATTTCAATATTATTCTTATATGGTCTCGAGTACATGAAATGAGGTATGATAAACCTGTAAAGTATATTTACCACAGGTTACAAAGTAAACGGGAAGGGCTGGGTCCAACCACCCAACCTATTCCTATTATGTAAGTTGGGTCAAATGATGGCCACGTGCCAAATTTTGTCTAGTTCGCCCAAGCAGTTCGGATTTCTATAGCATACAAACATGCAAACTAACATAAAAAGTCACAAACATACAGACATTTACTTTTACAAATTAGATATTGTGATGGTATATAATTCCTAATTTTAGGATTAACCCTTTGACCCTCCATATTTCTTAATATCCTATTTTGTGGGTATAATCGTGACCATCATAACGATAGATGTGCATCTATTATCGTTGATAATTTGTTATATCTGATTATGTGTGTGTGTATTGTGTTATTTCATGCACAATGCATTTTGAAAGCATTCAGTATAAATCATATTGTAAATTACACTTTTCAGTCACGTAAAGTATGTCACTATTTGAGAACCGTTTCAGATCAGTACCTGATCATCTCTATAACTCGGCGCATAACAAATACCATGTTTAATGGTGAAAACATCCGCAATTCCAGTTTACCGTGTCTCTGAAAACGTAGGAAATCGGAATTTTCAAATTACATAATCCGTGTATTTAGAGCAGATGCCCTAGGCTTTGAGGTGATACATGATTGGAAACTGATAAGCGAGTGAGGTGATATTTTAAATTTTATATTTGAAATAATATTTAGAGAGATATCCATATCCAGTTTTTACGATTTTTGCCGTCAATGTGACCTCGTGACCTTGAGACTTTGTGTAACAATCATAATTATCAAATAGTCAAAATATAACTATATATATGTACAATCATACGGAATACCTTGAATATTTAATGAAAATTTTAATAATGATGATAATATATAGACTAATTCAAGGGCCTTCACCGTAGATATAGTGACGATCTCTAGCAATATATGCTTTTCATAGCTATATTTGAACGATTTATACATGATTGAATTCAATTTATAGAACTTGTTACATTTGGATAACTTTTTTATATGTTGATTTAAGCGAAAGAATTTAAGTCATGTAATTTCATTAATCAATTAATCAAATAACTGATTAGTTAGTTTGTGTATTTAAAGCCGCTTGGTTATGGAATGCACCTCGCTATTATATGTCTTTATATCAGTTATAAATATAATGGAAGAATGTATACATACACATATGTATATACATACACACAC
>NC_089786.1:18758928-18763928 GCF_040412425.1 Macrobrachium rosenbergii
ATACCATGGTATGATAAGTTAGGAAGTTGTGGTATGATAAGTTAGGAAATTTTGAACAAGTGAAATCATTATTGATAAATCTTACATGTATTTTTGTGTGTTTTTCTATTTACAATTTCTTTATATTTTCACATTTTTTATGTTTGTGATGTAACATTTATTTACATAGCATTGTAAATATTTCTTGGTAATTTAACATTGCATACTTAATTTAACATTGCATACTTAATTGCATAACATTGCATACTTGATTTCATTTATTGAGATTTTCTTTTTAAATCTTGAGTAATTCTTGATAGTTTAAATTTTGCTTGATTAATTTAAATTCCTGATAAAGTTTTTTGTGAATTAGTTTTGTTTCATAATTTAATTCAAGAATTCATTGAGTTTTGTGTTATTTTCAATATAGTAAATTTTTCAGATTGTGAATTCTAATTAATTGTGAATTCTAGTTATAAACTTTGAATCTGAAAATAAATTTTTGTTTTTAACATTTTTAGAAAAACAGTGTTTCATTTATTGATCACCAGTGAATAGGATTGATTGTGTGTGCATAAGGCAAAGTGATAAACATGTTTTGTTCTTTTAGTTTTGCTAAAGTGAATTAAGACCAGGGAAACAGAGTTTTTTGATGGAGTGATGCCTTTTACTCTAGAAGATTTCTAGTTTAATTTTTTGATAGCTCACACATATTCTGATGAACTTAGTTTGATTTTTTCAAGTGATTGATAAATAAGTTTTTTCTTAAGGGATCACTGTTACCTTTAGAGTACTCAGTCGTAACAATTAATGTTATGAGAGTTCAAGTATCTGGCTGAAGTGAGGTATATTTTTTGAATCTTGAGATTAGTTGTGTAATAACCAGGTACTTGATATGCATCGTGACATAATATATATATATATATATATATATATATATATATATATATATATATATATATATATATATATATATATATATATATATATATATATATATATATATATATATATATATATATATATATATATATATATATATATATATATATATATATATATATATATATATATTATATATATATATATATCCATATATATATAATATATATATATATATATATATATATATATATATATATATATATATATATATATATATATATATATATATATATATATATATATATATATATTTATATATATATATATATATATATATATATATATATATATATATATATATATATATATATATATATATATATATATATATATATATATATATATATATATATATATATATATATATACATATATATATATATATATATATATATATATATATATATAAATATATATATATATATATATATATATATATATATATATATATATATATATATATATATAATTATATATATACACAAATATCAGGCCTTATGCCAAATAAAAAACAGACATTCTTGAATTAAACAACCAAATCAATTTGTAGACTATGGTGGTAGTTTGAGGGTTGAGAGTCCAGGCCCCAATTTCTGTCCCTCTGTAATATCCTTTAGAGGAAACACCTGCATGATCAACGAGCTGCACCCCTTCACTACTCCTGTAGATAAGGGAGATTGCCAAAGGGCAACCCGTTTGTGGGAGAAGACTTGATGATTGACCAAGGCAGTCAGTAGAAGCAGAGCGATTTCTGTTCCCATTCACAATTGATTCGTTTTGCCTGGGGACAGATTCCCTGCATCAGTGTGTTCCCCAATTGCATTTATTGTATTTAACTGAAAGCTGCTCGTGTATTCCTTTGCTGATTAATTTTACCCAGTAAATTGTAAATAAACTAATTATTAGTCACTCAGACTGTCACACTGGCAACCTACACTCCTTTTTCCCCTTCCATTGATTATGATTCTGCAGCCCTCTAGCAAGGCTATCTAATTTCCCATAAATTAACACTAAGGCTCGCATTTAATAACATATTTATATATATATATATATATATATATATATATATATATATATATATATATATATATATATATATATATATAATATATATATATATATATATATATATATATATATATATATATATATATATTTATATTATATTATATATTTATATTATATATATATATATATATATATATATATCTATGTATGTATATGCATATATATTAAATATATATATACATATACAATGTATAATGTATATGCATACATACATACATGTAAATATATATATGTAAATACATATGTATATATATGTATATATGAACAAATAAACACATGTACGTATATATAGATATATATGTATATCTATCAACGTGTATATACATATGTATATATATAAAATGTCTATATATACATATATATATATATATATATATATATATATATATATATATATATATATATATATATATATATATATACATTATATATATACATATGTATATACATACATGCATAAGTAGAAATACATACATATATATATATATATATATATATATATATATATATATATATATATCTATATATACGTACATATGTATATTTATGTTTATATATATAAATATATACATATGTATATATACATTATATATACATATATGCATACATATACTGTATATATATAAACGTATATATACATATGTGGGAATATATAAAAACGTATATATGCATATGTATATATATATATTATATATGTCATATATATGTATATATACATGTAACATGTATATACTTATGTAAAAAGTAAGTATAGCTTAGTTTTACCAGACCACTGAGCTGATTAACAGCTCTCCTAGGGCTGGCCCGAAGGATTACACTTATTTTACGTGGCTAAGAACCAATTGGTTACTTAGCAACGGGACCTACAGCTTATTGTGGAATCCGAACCACATTATAGCGAGAAATGAATTTCTATCACCAGAAATAAATTCCTCTAACTCTTCATCAGCCGGCGGCGGAATCGAACTCCGCCCATCGAATGACGGTCTGAAGCTCAACCAACTCGGCCAACAAAGGGCTATACTTATGTATATGTATATAAATATATATATATATATATATATATATATATATATATATATATATATATATATATATATATATATATTATTATTATATATATTGATGTTAATTTATGAGAAATTACATAGCCTTTAGAGTAGCCAGATTCATAATCAATGAAAGGGAAAAAGGAGGTAGCCTAGTGTGACAGCCTGAGTAACTGATAATAGTTTATTTATAAATTTACTAAGTATAATATATCAGCAAAGGAATACATAATATACTCAATGAAATGCATAAATGCAATTACAAGGAATATGTCCTAGATAAAATATATATATATATATATATATATATATATTATTGTATATATATATAGCCCCTATGCATGTATAATTTATGATAAATTAAATAGCCTATAAACTATATAGCCGCAGATTCATAATCAATGAAAGGGGAAAGGGAGTATAGGTCGCCAGTGTGACAGCCTGAGTAACTGATATATTAGTTTATTTGCAATTTATATAATAAAAATTATCAGCAAAGGATACATTTAGCAGCACTATCAATGAAATATATATAAATATAATATATTATATCTGTATAGATAATTATATATTATATATATATATATATATATATATATATATATATATATATATATATATATATATATATATATATATATGTGTGTGTGTGTGTGTGTGTGTGTGTGTGTGTGTGTGTGTGAGAGATAGTGTGTGCGTCTGTTTTTGTATATTTTATAACTACAATATCCTTCTTTTTTATGGTTTTGTAGTGAAACTTATCAGTAACATGCAAAGAAATCGAGAAGTTAAGAAAGGAACACATCTAGTACAGTTACTCAAAAATGTTTTGCAACATGTTCCAGAAGTTTTCGTTCACCTAACAATTTATTCATTTTATATTTACAAGGAAATGTGCTTTTCTTATTCGATTTTGATTATTAATCATACAATTAACAAATCAAGAAGAATAACGAGTGAAAAATCAGTATTACGAAAAATTTCGCTCATGATGGCAGGGTAAGAGGGGTCAACTATAAAACTATTATTAGTCATCCATTCAGTCCTTATGGGAGTAAATTCAGAGACTTTCTTCTTCGTGGATACTTGGTGGCAGAGACAGAGAGAGAGAGAGTAAATGTTTAAATAAATGAATTATAATAATAATGAAGAGAGGATTAAAGGAATTACAATAGAGAAATAAAAACCGGTTTAAAGGAAATGGGAGGTAATTTCTCTGACGCACCAGTCGTGTCTAGGCTTGTTTCACGCGTTACAAAGTTGTCAAATAGCGCCAGATGTCACTATTAAAAGCTGTTGTCCGAAAAGTTTTGAAGCATGTTGCAAAACATACTTGACTAACTGTACAAATACATATTTATATATGGTGAAAGTTACCAGTAGATTTTACGCATGTGTGTATGTATTCATGTATGTGTATGAAGATACAGGTATAGATATATGTAGATGTGTGTGTATGTATGTATATATATATATATATATATATATATATATATATATATATATATATATATATATATATAAATAAATAGTAAATGGGAATTTTTTTTGTCTGCAAAACACGCGTGACCTTTCTAAATTCACAAATATTAAGCCGCAAATATCGTTTAATATCGAATTCACTGCACCTTCGGAAAGCTTTCAGCCATGCACATGAAATGTACATTTGGTATGAATTCGCTTTCTGTGAAATGCATTGCAATATGCCTCTGTGGACAACGGTCCCATCTCTGTTATTAAAAACTCGTGACATGGTAGCACCGTGTTGCCTGCTAAATGTTTCAGGATGAACCTCATATGAGGAACGGAAAAGAGACAGGCTACTACTGAATAATATGATAATAATATGAAAACATTACGAATTCATATACAAAATATTTCTCGGACGCTGTGTAATAAACGTTAATACTTTGTAGTGAGGCTGCGAAAGATACAAAAATGCCACTTTCATGACATCAT
>NC_089786.1:18768928-18801428 GCF_040412425.1 Macrobrachium rosenbergii
GGCAGTGCTAAGCTATCATTAATTCATCTAAGCCCCTTGGCACCCTTAGTGCAGCTTCGAATTCATTAATCTTTTGTCTATTTTCATTACTGGCGTATAATATGCATATCTCTCATTTCAGAGGGACCCTATATCGTGGAAGCTTCTTGGACTGTGTCTGGAATCCCCCATTTTCATTCATCCAGTAGGAATCCCCTTCAGGATCAATAATCTACTAGCATTCCTCTTTCCCATACTAATGTTATTTATGTAAATACACTCCTGCAAATTTGCCCACGTGTTTTACGTAATATTTCCTCTCCTCAGTAACAAGAGCCTTACGCTCATATGAAATTCCCCTTTGTTTTCCTCTTTTTTTTATGTTTTCCTGGACCCACGAAGTCAGAATCACAAGGCTAAATTACCTTAAATTGTTGCTACCTGTCTCACAGAGAATATTTCAAACTAAATCGCCAGGAAAAACGTAAAAATGGCGACCTGGCCATAGATCTCGTTTTGCAGTTGCAGTTTCCCTAGTGTTGCTTTATTGCATTTGCAACTTGCCAGATCAGCTATTAGCAAAGCTAAGCTGGGTACGAGACAATTACGAACCTTTTGTGTAAAACCAGCACACAGATCCGGAAATTCCACGTAAGTAATGTGTTTATCTTAGCAAAACCTTTTTACAATCGTGACTGTTCCTAGGAATTAGAAATAGGGACGCATGTATTCACTGAGAGAAAAGAACCGCCGTATTAGATTCATTAATGCATGCCTTTCAGGATAGGTAGTTAGGAAATAACCAGTGCTAACCATCCTTTGCTTCGAGGAATAGCGCGAAATTCCTCTGTGTTAAAATCCTTGCCATATTCTTGCTTCGAGGAATAGTGCGAAAGAAATTCCTCTGTGATAAATTTTACTTCGCATTTCGGATTAGCGAATTGTTATTTAGGCACGAATAAATTCCCACGTGGGACAAGACGAGTCAGCTTGCATTGCTGAAATTCTCTGTGTAGCTAGAATTCGAGTTAGGTGTTAGGAAAGTGAAATTTAAACTCCGCTTATAGGGAAAATTACTAGGTCGTTTTACTGTTATCCTCTCATCCCAGGGAAATTCCCTGGAATCCCAGACGGCCTATAAATACACGGGTCCATTCACACAGAATCTAAAAATAACTCCGGTGTTGGTCAGACGTCCTGCACCCCCCCACCCCCGCCCATGCCCACGTGTGTAGCATTTTTTTTTTTTCTTTCCATTCATTTCTCAGCAAACATTTTTCTTTGGGTTTTCCCGTTAGTAATTTCTAAGTCCTAAGGGACAAATCGTCCTCAGAGACTCCAAGTCCTAAGAGACTCTCACTAAAATTCTACGTCGCACGTGGCGAGAATTCCTCAACCAAAATTCCCAGTCCTCAGAGACTTCTACTAAAATTCCTCCAAATCCTTTTCTCCAAATTCCAGTCCTCAGAGACTCGTCGCACGTGGCGAGAATTCCTCAACCAAAATTCCAAGTCCTAAGAGACTCCCAAAAAAATTCCACATCGCAGTCCTCAGAGACTCAGAATTCCTAATTCCTGCGGGAAACCCAAAATCAAGTCCTTTTGAGACATTATATAGTGTAGTTCACACACATCTAAGCCCTTACGGGACTGATCATTCTAGTTCGTTAGAACAACTCCTTAACTTCACGCTACAGCCGGCCAAGTCCGAGCGTGACAAAATCCAACTACGTCTTCCGAGACGCATATTTAAAATTTGTTCGCCCAGAACAACCACGTCTTTCCGAGACATACTAAATTTTAACAAAGTCTCCTCAGACTTATTGATCCCCTGTCTTATTCAGACAGATCCATTCTCCTGCAGTCTGAACGATTGAGTGTTTCAGATTCCTGCAAAGTCTTTCCAGACATATCATATAACCATTATTTCAAGATGGCTATTACCAGGGCCCAACAAAATGAGGACTTCAAATTCTACATGTCCGCTGGGAAGGACATGGGACTATCAGGGCAAGATCTGAGAGAATGGGTTCAAGAGCAAGTGGACGATGCCAAGGCGGAGAGAGAGAGAGAGAGAACGTGAAGAGAGGAAGAGAGAAAGAATTGCCCAAGAGCAGGAGAAAGAGAAAGAACATGAAGAGAGAGAGAAGAGAAAGAATTGCCCAAGAGGCGGAGAGAGAGAGAGAGAGAGAGAAAGAATTGCCCAAGAGAAACGAGAGGAGAAAGAACGTGAAGAGAGAGAGAGAAAAAGAATTGCCCAAGAGGCGGAGAGAGAGAGAGAAAGAATTGCCCAATAGGCGGAGAGAGAGAGAGAGAAGAATTGCCCAAGAGAAACGAGAGGAATGAGAATGGGAAGATCGAGAGCGACAGCGCGCCCATAAGCTCCAGATGCTAGAACGACAGCACGCCACCCCCCTGCCCCCTGCAGCGGGAATGAGTGCCCTCAGCCAAGCTCACTCGTTCATGCCAAAATGGACAGAGTCCGAACTCGAAGTATGGCTTGAAAGGGCCGAACGAGTCCTGGAGTGCTGCAATCTCTCCCCGCGGAACTCTCCCTTGTTCTCACTAAATTCCTGGGCGGAAAGGCCCTCGTTGCCTACCACGCCCTTTCAGCAGAAGATAGGGGAAACTGGGAAGCCGTACGCCAAGCAGTTACGAAGGCGTACGAGATTACCCCCGAGCGGTGGAGGAGACGTTGGAGAGAGCAGCCCAGAGAAGCAGGCCAGACTTGGTCCGATTGGGCGTACCATTCAGAGCGGGCATTAACAAAATGGCTTGATTCCGAAGGAGCCACAAGCACTGCCGAGGTACTCGAGCGGTTTAAATTTGAGCATTTCCTGCGCTACGCCCCTCCTGCCCTCGCCACTCATGTAGTGGAAAAAGCCCCAGCAACACTCACCGAGTGTTGCCGGATAGCAGACATGTGGGAAACTCACCACCCTCAAGAAGGATCCATGGGGCGGAAGATAAATCCCCGTCCCTCCTCGGAGGAGCAAATTCCCCTACAAAAATGGGAACTCGGGCAAGCCCCTAACTTGCCATTATTGCAAGAAAACGGGGCATTCCTCCGAACAGTGCCGAACAAGAAACCGGCTCCTCTCTCTCCCGGAAAACCGGCAAATAACTCGCCTGCGCCCCTCCACAGGGGCAGCGCGAAAGACTTTAGCCAGACCTTTTGCACGGCGTGCAAGGTTTATGGCCATTCTCCCATGGGCGAAATGCCCACGCAGGAAAAATCAAATTTCTCTTCCACCTCGCTTTGGCCTCGTCACAGATCCCCAGGCATTAGGCCCTCCCGTTGCCCTAAACGGCCTGTGGATTGTGGCCCTCCACGGTCGGTCGCCACCCTGGGTCCAGTCCTCCCGAACCTCAACAACATAATAGGACTCAGGGTCGCAGGTCTCCCTCATCCGAAGGGACAGAGTTCCCCTGGAGCTATCATTCAGGAAGAAAACAGATGACGATCCTCTGGGTAAATGGGGATTAAATGATACTCCCTACGGTCCAATTGAGGGTCACCAGACCTCACCAATCCAAAATTTGCAATCTTGAGAGAGGAAGCCATTTCCCGTAGGCTATGACGTCATCCTGGGACAGGAAGCCCCCTCCCCACTGGGATCAAGATCTTATCCAATGGGTCCCCATTCCCCAATCATCCCACTCGGGCGCGAGTAATCCTAAAGCCCTCCCTCAGCCAAGACTGGCGCCCCTGGGTACCAGGAGGACAGCAGGAGGCCACCTGAGTACCCTGTAGTGGCCCCTAGGATCGATCCCAGTGGCTCCAGGAGCCGCCCCCGGCCCCTCAGTGCCAGTGCCAGGGCCCCAATCAGATCTCCTCTTCAGGAGATGCCAAATTCCTGCCGGTGCCACTTGCATGCCCCGAGAGGGCCAGCTAATCGAGGACAAAAGGCCCAAATGCCTCAATAGTGCCTGACTCTGCCCTGAGTGCCAGCCCAGAGCACTACGGATGCCCATTCCTGACTTGATGAACTCAGGACCCCTGCTGGAAGACGGCCTGGCTTGTGCAAGGTAACCAGCGGGGGCCGAGAGACGAGTTCCCAGGTCCCGACCACCGCAGTAGTTCCACCTGCAGAAGGATGTGCTAAGCCTGGCCCAACCCGACTGAATCAGGTCACTTTGTGTCGCTCGAGCGCCCGTGCCGTCCCAAGCCTCCTTCTCTGGTCGGGCCGTCGCGGAAAAGCGTGAAGCAAGTCAGTTGCCGCCTGCCCTACCTCCAATTGGCCGATGAACTACAAGAGCTGGTCCGGATCATGGTAGAACCAGCATGGAAAATATCCTCCGTCAGCTGTCCCCTTCAGGCCCAGGTGGTCTCGTCCGCTCCGCCGGTTTCCCTCCGCTTTCCCGGGGGCGGATGACAACTGTCCCATTAAGAAAGGCTTAGGCAAATTCATCGGGCGTGGGAATTCCAGGTAATTTACAAAGAGCAATCTAGAGCTCCCAGGGCAAAAGTGTGCCAAGGCTTTCATTTTCTTTTGAAGGTTTGGGTTCCCTGCTAATCCAGAAGGGGATCAGGGTCGACCTTTATCTTCTTCCGTTCCTCAGGAACTCTATCATTATCATTAGGCATTTCCAATCTTTCCTTAAATTATCACCACAAGAGGCAATTAAATCATCGGGATACCATTCCCTCACAATGTATAAATCATTAAGAATAACAGAGGGAGGTGGTTCCTGGGCAGGATAACCTTGGCACCGGGCGTTTTGCCGCCTGTCAGCTCTTCCTGAAGGAAACCACCGGGTATACTTTCTCCCCTGGGACTGAAGTGATAGTCCGCTAATTTATAGGCACGATAAATTCCCCACTAACACAATAAAACCCTGTATTTTCCTTAGCTCTTCTGCCAATATCATTTAGATTTAGTTAGAATTATTTACCATCCAGATCTTTAAAGAATCGAATCGCGAGTCATAAACTCTTGCCCCCAGCCATTTAAATGCCCCTTTCACCCAAGAACGGGTGAAGATGAAATTTTACAAGCCTTTCATATGCTCCTGCTCTTTTGAGACGGAGAGACCAGGTCCTGGTGCTTCATCTTGGCGCCACAAGGCCCCTTATTACCCACTTTTCCCTTCCCCCCCTTCTTGGGAAGATCTCTGGGATTGTCCTACCTAGTGGACTGTGGGAAAAGGAGGGCCAAGTGGCTCATAAAATTGAGTACTAAAAAGTGGACGGAAAATTAGCGAGTTTACACGAAGAAAACCTCTAACCCCGAGGCAGTAGTTGTCAAAATCCGCCGTGTGTGGGGTCGTATCAGCCCACCGATAACTCGAGAAATCACGTTAAAACCTGGAAGTCAATAACTCCAGTATAGTCATTACAATATCGCTGTAAAAGGGGATGTCATTTACAAAAATAAACGCTGTTTTTCATTTATACAGCCTCTTCAAGGCAGACTGTACTAACCGCATGCATTTTATCTAAAATTAAGTAACCATATTTTAATTCTTGAACAATAACCTTTTTTTCATTTGTTGCCATAGCCTCATAACTTGGTCCGTATAATCCTAATTAATTAAATTGTTCCAGCTTATAAAGTTATCAGTGGGTAACAAACAAAGTAATTACAGCCCTTTAAATCACTCACCAGTAGTACTGTTAAGGAAAATTGTCCCAATGTGTTTTAAAAGCCGACTACAGAAAACCCTTAGTTGAAGTTCATTGCAAGGCAGAATGTAGAGTAACGTAAAGCCCTTGCCGGATTCTTGAATATCGATGTACACAGCCTAGGAGTGCCCCCTATGTTGTCAAATCTTGATCTGGGGAAGGGCTATTATGATTAGCAAGAACTGTCGCTAAGCAAATTGCCTCCCCGGACAGCGTTCATTTTGTTGTTGTTTTTTACTGTGTTTCATTTCCTGCCATTCGGGTTGAAAAATGACCCATCTGCTTCCAACGGTTGATGAACAAGGGTTTAAAAGATTAAAAACTGCGTGGTATTTTGGATGACATCTTTACTTCGAGGCCAGCACCTGGGAAGAGCACCTTTCTCCTAGGCAAATTTTTTTGCCCTGGGAGAAGCCAAATATTGGTGATAAATCTGAAAAAGTGCCAATTCGGTGTCAGGGAGATTACATACTTGGGCCATCAGGTCGGCTGGCCGGTTAGGAGATAAAGGAGGCGAATATAGAAGCTATCATGAATATAGCCTCCTCGTCACACGCTTCCTCGGGATGGTACAGTATTCCAAGAAGTTCATCCCAAAACGGATGAATGAGTGCCCCATCACAAACCTCTTTCAAGGGAAAGCAGCCCTTCAGGTGCACGGAGGAATGCAAAAGGGCGTCACGATAATTTAAAAGCCATACTCATGACAAAGCCGGTCCTTTTCAGCCCACATGTTTGACTACTAACGGCCTTTTTGCACTAGCTGTAGATGCCAGCGACATCAGTATCACTTGCAGCTGTGTTCCAAGAGGAGGAGGGAGTTAGGCACCCAGTGGCATATTACGCAAAGAAATTTTGCCAGCTGAACCTCGGTATAGTATGATCGAGAAGGAATTGCTAGGAATGGTGCTGGCGATGAAACGCTCTTGAGTCATACCACGCTGACCACACTTTCCCTGCTGACAGGTATAGCTTCCATCATAACCCTCTACGATACTTGACCACCTTTTTAGGAACCAGAACAAACGCTTTGAGGTGGTGCCTCGATGTCTTATCTAGACAGCATTCCGAGTAACACCCCGGGGCCTTACTAGCACCCAAAATTCCATCTGTGGGCAAGAAAACCTCAAGCGGTTCGGAACCAATACTTCTACTCCAGGGGGCGTAGCCCACCAGCCAGATGGTGGTGGCAATTTCCCTGCCTTCTTATAATTCAAGGAACCTCTATCCCTTATTATCCTCTATGAAGCCACAAGAGGCAATCAAGTACGGAATACCATTCCCCTCAAAATGTATAAACCTTTGAGAATAACAGAGTGAGAAGTGGCATGCCCTTGCGCCCCTACCTTGGCACCGGGCGTGCGTGTCAGCTCTTCCTGAATGAGTCGCGCCCTTCGGGTGCACTTTTCTCACCCTGGGACTGAAGTGATAGTCCGGGGAGTAATTTATAGGTGAAGGAGGATAAATTCCCGTCTAACACAATAAAACCCTCACTCTTTTTCCCATAGCTCTACTGCCAACATCATTTACTCTCTTTTAGTTATTTATTTATCTTTATTTTAATGAATCGCGAGTCATAGACTCTTGCCCTTGTGATTTAAATGCCCCTTTCGTAAGCTCTGAGAGACGTGCTCCGCCTTTCATATGCGGTCACATTTCCATTCGTAACATCTTGTTAATTTTCCTTTTATTATTATTATTCCTTTTCCCCCCCCTTCCTTCTAAGAACTCTGTTTGTCCTAGACCCCACATCTTTTGTCTGCTCACCCCAATCATAACATTGAGTATTCAGTGTAAACAATGGACTCATAAAATTAGCGTAGTTTAAGGTTAGCGAATTAAAACTCGCGAATACTCTCGCCCGCATACGACTGTCAAAATCCCTGTGTGCGGCCGGCCATCAGCTTGGTTGAACTATTAGCTAAGCAATGTGTACCAATGGAATAAGTATAGTCATTACAATATCGTGTAAAGGGGACATCATTTATCAAAAAATAATAGCTGTTTTTTCATTTAGGACAGCCTCTTCAAGGCATAACTGTACTAACCGCATGCATTTAATCTAAAATTAAGTAACCATGTTTTTAATTCTTGAACAATAACCCTTCTTTCATTGTTTGTTCCTATAGCCTCATATACTTGGTCTTATAATCCTAATTAATTCACATTGTTCCAGTCACTTTATAAAGTTATCAATGTTGTAACAAAATCTAAAGTAATTACTCTTTTGCAAGTGTTTAAATTACATTGCGTCCTGTTAAAGAAATTTGTCCCAGTGTGTTATTAAAAAAAATGTCAGAGTTTCATAAAGCACTTAGTTTGGAAAGTTCTTGCAAGGCAGAATGTAGAGTAATATATTTTTGCCGCTCATTCTTGTAAGGTCGATGTACACACCCTGAAGAAGGTGTGCACATCATCTTTTGGGAGAGGTATTATGATTAACATAAGAACTCGCTAACCAAATTGACAGCAAACATTTTTTTGTTGTTTTTTTGTTGTTTTCATTTTGGCAAAGCAGAAATCGATATTAACCTGTCTATCGAGACCTACTGTCAGAATATAAGGGTTTTAAAACAGATTAAGGCCACTCCCTTTAAGTAGATCTTTCTTCAAGGCAAAAGTGATTTCTGTCTGGTCGTTTCAAGATGATACAGGCAAAACCCATAATATGCGGGCATCAGCTGAAAATGATTCAACCCCAGATATGCTGGAAGTTCCCCTGCCCCAGATAGGAGGAGATAAAAGCATAGAAACCACGAGGCCTCGATCTCAACACGCTGGAAGAGAAGGATGAAGAAGTCCCAAAACACCTGCCCTAAAGTGCCCTAGAATAACCATTTCCCTTTTTGGTAAAGTATACTTTCCTCGTGCCCTTCGAAAGCGAGCCACGTGCTCCTGTAACTCCACTATTGACCTGCCTGATGACCCATGCCATTGCCCAGCCATTCTTGAAATTCCCATTTAAAGGAAAGCCCTTTTACATGAAGCCCCATGCACCCTAACACATGGAAGAGCTTCGCCCTCAAATCGCAAGTCATCCACGGACCGCTTTCTATGCTGAAAAACAAATCTACCTTACGGTAAAGTGCTCTTAGAAGACCACCATTCAGTCACCATGTAAATTTAAAAATTTTGTCTCAAACATTTACTTTTAAAAGAGAGCCAGTAATCACTGAATCTCTTGTCAAATGTCCAGCTCCTCAGTGTCGGCTAGTGCTAAGCTATCATTAATTCATCCATCTTGGATTGGCACCCTCAGTGCAGCTTTGGAATTCATTAATCTTTTCTATTTTCATTACTGGCGTATAATGTGCATATCTCATTTCACTGGGACCCTATATCAAGTGGAAGCTTCTTGGACTGTGTCTGAATCCCCATTTTCATTCATCCAGTAGGAATCCCCTTCAGGATCAATAATCTACTAGCATTCCTCTTTCCCGTACTAATGTTATTTATGTAAATACACTCCTGCAAATTTGCCCACGTGTTTTTGCAAGAATATTTTCCTCCTCAGTAACAAGAGCCTTAAAATATGAAATTCCCTTTTAAAGTGTTTTTTATGTTTTCCTGGACCCACTTAAGTCAGAATCACAAGGCTAAATTACTTAAAATTGTTTATCTACCTGTTGGGAAGAGAATATTTCAAACTAAATTGCCAGGAAAATGATAAATATATGACACAGAAGAAATTGTTTATTCAAATATATATATATAGAATATATAATTTATATATATATATTATATATTCCGATATGTATTTATATATCATTATATTTTTATTATATATACTTCAGGATATATTATATATATATATATATTTTATATTTATAATAAAAATTATATATTCTATATTATAAACATTATTTTACAACTTAAATATATATTAAGAATAATATAACATCATATATACAATAGCTATTTTTGGAAAATCCTGGGTACAGACAAATATATATATATGTAAAAATATGTATAAAGATTTTTAATATTCTGAATATGTTTTTATATAACACATTATAAAATATATCAAAATTCACCTATATATATATATATAGTTATAAAATATCAGGATATAATATTAACTTTATAAAATTATTATATAATTATATGTAGATGAACCCTATTCTTAATGAACAAGCCCATACAGGGCCATTATATTATATATAAGCTATAAATATATATTTTATATTCATATTTCATATAAATATAAAAATGATATATCTATATATATATATATATATATATATAAACTTATAATATATATTAGCAAAAATAAATAGATAAAAAAGCGCAGTAAATACTGAAGCTTTTTATTACCAAAAATATTTTTTTTGTTATTTATAAATAATATATCTATTTCATATCATTTGCTATATTATTATCCTGTAAGCAATATATATTATAAATATATGTCCCATATATATATATATGGAAACATATATCCAGTACATTGCATATCGACGGATATATATATATATTATATATATATATATCATATGTATATTATTATAACGCCATGTATATATCAGCTCAGGTATATATATATATATATATATATATATATAAGGATATATATATTATATATATATATATATATATATATATATATATATATATATATATATATATATATATATATATATATATATATATATATATATATATATATATATATATATATATATATATATATATTATATATATATTATATATATATATATATATATATATATATATATAGGATATAATATATATATATATATATATATATATATATATATATATATATATATATATATATATATATATATATATATATATATATATATATATATATATATATATATATATATATATATATATATATATATATTATATATATATATATATATATATATATATATATATATATATATAACTATATATATATATATATATATATATATATATATATATATATATATATATATATATATATATATATATATATATATATATATATATATATATATATATATATATATATATATATATATATATATATATATATATATATATATATATATATATATATATATATATTATTATGATTAGCAAGAATTCACTAGCAAATTGCCTCCCCCTCCTTTTTTGTTGTTGGTTGTTCTGTTGTGTTTCATTTACTGCCAGCCGGCCGATCGATAGACCATCTGTCTATCGACTTAAAAACAAGGGTTTAAAAGATTAAAGGCGCTCCCATTTTTGATAAAGATCTTTCCTTCGAGGCAAAAGTAATCTGGCTTGGTGTTTCTCCTACAGGCCAAAACCTCCCCTGCAGGCAGCAGGTGCAATGAGTCAAAACATCTGTGTTGGACGCACCCCTGCCCCATAGGAGGGGATAAAAGCAAAACCCACGAGGTCTCGACACACACGCGGGCTGGAAGATATGGAATGAACTTGACGTCCTCAACACCTGGCCCCATCGATGCCCTTGCATCCCAACCACGTGGCCCTTTCAAAGTATACTTCTCCTCGTGCCCTTCGACCGTATTCCTCGAGCCCACACGCCATTGCTTGGGTTTCGAGGAGTCCCCATCGCCTTGCCCCTTTACGGAAGCCCTTGCATCTCACCACGTGGAAGAAACTCGTCCTCGGAAATCGCAAGTCATCCACGGACCGCCTTCTACGCGCCCTCGGAAAATCTGCTAAGGTAAAGTGCCCTGGAAGAGCCCCATTTCAGTCACGCTTTTGTCTCGTAATATTTTCTTAAAGAGAAAGCCAGAAATCTCCCTTGTCTAATGTCCGTGCGCCTCTTGCATCGGCAGTATTAATTCTTTATTACTCCTTTGGCACCCTCAGTGCAGCTTCGAATTCATTATTCTTTTGTCTATTTTCATTACTGGCGTATAATGTGCATATCTCTCATTTCAGAGGATCCTATTTCGTGGAAGCTTCTCGGACTGTGTCTGGAATCCCCCAGTTTCATTCAATCCCGTATCTCCTTCAGGATAGTAATCTTTGAGTTCCTCTTTCCCGTACTGATATCATTTATGTAAATACACTCCTTTAAATTTGCCCACGTGTTTTACGTAATATTTCCTCAGTAACAAGAGCCCTATGCTCATATGAAATTCTCCTTTGTTTTCCTCTTTTTTTACGTTTTCCCGTACCCACGAAGTCAGAATCACAAGGCTAAATTACCTTAAATTGTTGCTACCTGTCTCACAGAGCATATTTCAAACTAAAACCACGGAAAAACGTAAAAATGGCGACCTGGCCATAGATCTCGTTTTGCAGTTGCAGTTCCCCTAGTGTTGCTTTTATTGCATTTGCAACTTGCCAGATCAGCTATTAGCAAAGCTAAGCTGGGTACGAGACAATTACGAACCTTTTGTGTAAAACCAGCACACAGATCCAGAAAATTCCACGTAAGTAATGTGTTAATCTTAGCAAAACCTTTTACAATCGTGACTGTTCCTAGGAATTAGAAATAGGGACGCATGTAATCACTGAGAGAAAAGAACCGCCGTATTAGATTCGTTAATGCATGCCTTTCAGGATAGGTAGTTAGGAAATAACCAGTGCTAACCATCCTTTGCTTCGAGGAATAGTGCGAAATTCCTCTGTGTTAAAATCCTTGCCATATTCTTGCTTCGAGGAATATGCAAAGAAATTCCTGTGTTAAATATTATTCTTGCTTCGAGGAATAGTGCGAAAAAGAAATTCCTCTGTGATAAATTTTACTTCATTTTTCGAATTAGCGAACTGTTATTTAGGCGCGAATAAAATTCCCACGTGGGACACGACGAAGTCAGCTTGCATTGCTGAAAATTCTCTCAGTGTAGTTAGAATTCGAGTTAGGTGTTAGGAAAGCGAAATTTAAACTCCGCTTATAGGAAAATTACTAGGCCGTTGTACTGTTATCCTCTCAGACGACTGGGAAATTCTCCGAATCCCAGACGGTATATAAATATATACGGGTTCATTCACCCAGAATCTAAAAATACCTCCGGTGTTGGCCAAACGACCTGCACCCCCCCCCGCCCATGCCCGCGTGTGTAGCATTTTTTTTTCTCTCCCATTCATTTCCCAGCAAACATTTTTCTTTGGGTTTCCCGTTAGTAATTTCTAAGTCCTAAGGGACAAATCGTAATTCCAAGTCCTAAGTGACTCCTAAAATTCTACGTCGCACGTGGCGAGAATTCCTCCAAATTCCAGTCCTCAGATTCCACTCCTAAAACTTCTAAAATTCGCACATCACGTGGCGAGAATTTCTCCAAATTCCAGTCCTCAGAGACTCCTAAAATTCTACGTCGCACGTGGCGAGAATTTCTCCAAATTCCAGTCCTCAGAGACTCCTAAAATTCTACGTCGCACGTGGCGAGAATTTCTCCAAATTCCAGTCCTCAGAGACTCCTAAAATTCTACGTCGCACGTGGCGAGAATTTCTCCAAATTCCAGTCCTCAGAGACTCCTAAAATTCTACGTCGCACGTGGCGAGAATTCCTCCAAACTCCAGTCCTCAGAGACTCCTAAAATTCTACGTCGCACGTGGCGAGAATTTCTCCAAATTCCAGTCCTCAGAGACTCATACAAAAATTCTACGTCGCACGTGGCGAAATTTCTCATTCCTGTATCCCCAAAATTAAGTCCTTTTGAGACATTATATATGTAGTTCACACACATCTAAGCCCTTACGGGACTGATCATTCTAGTTCGTTAGAACAACTCCTTAACTTCACGCTACAGCCGGCCAAGTCCGAGCGTGACAAAATCCAACTACGTCTTCTTCCGAGACACATATTAAAATTCGTTCGCCAAGAACAACCACGTCTTTCCAAGACATATCCAATTTTAACAAAAAGTCTCCTCAGACTTACTAATCACCTGTCTTATTCAGACAGATCCATTCTCCTGCAGTCTGAACAATTGAGTGTTTCAGATTCCTGCAATTGAGTCTTTTCAGACAACCTGAGTCTTTTCAGACATATCATATACCCATTATTTCAAGATGGCTAATACCAGAGCCCAACAAAACGAGGATTTCAAATTCTACATGTCCGCTGGGAAGGACATGGGACTATCGGGCAAGATCTGAGAGCATGGGTTCAAGATCGAGTGGACGATGCCAAGGCGGAGAGAGCAAGAGAACGTGAAGAGAGAGAGAGAGAGAACGTGAGGAGAGAGAGAGAGGAGGGCAACGATTGCCCAAGAGCAGGAGAAGGAAAAGAACGTGAGAGAGAGAGAGAATTTCTCAAGAACAACGAGGAAGGAAAGAACAACGAGAGGAGAAACGAATTGCCCAAGAACAAGAGAGGAGAGAGAACAGAATCGCCCAAGAGAAAGGGAGGAGGGAGAATGGGAAGAGAGAGAGAGACAGAACGCGCCCATGAGCTCCAGGTGCTAGAACGACAGCACGCCACCCCCCGCCCCTGCCACGGGAATGAGTGCCCTCAGCCAAGCTCACTCGTTCATGCCAAAATGGACCGAGTCCGAACCTGAAGTATGGCTTGAAAGGGCCGAACGAGTCCTGGAGTGCTGCGATCTCTCCCCGCGGAACTCTCCCTTGTTCTCACTAAATTCCTGGGCGGAAAGGCCCTCGTTGCCTACCACGCCCTTCCCGCAGACGATCGGGAAACTGGGAAGCCGTACGCCAAGCAGTTACGAAGGCGTACGAGATTACCCCGAGCGGTGGAGGAGACGTTGGAGAGAGCAGCCCAGAGAAGCAGGCCAGACTTGGTCCGATTGGGCGTACCATTCGAGCGGGCGTTGACAAAATGGCTCGATTCCGAAGGAGCCACTAACACCGCCGAGGTACTCGAGCGGTTTAAATTCGAGCATTTCCTGCGCTACGCCCCTCCTGCCCTCGCCACTCATATAGTGGAAAAAGCCCCAGCAACACTCACCGAGTGTTGCCGAATAGCAGATATGTGGGAAACTCACCACCCTCAAGAAGGATCCATGGGGCGGAAGATAAATCCCCCGTCCCTCCTCGGAGGTTCAAATTCCCACAAAAATGGGAACTCAGGCAAGCCCCTAACTTGCCATTATTGCAAGAAAACGGGGCATTCCTCCGAACAGTGCCGGAACAAGAAACCGGCTCCTCTCTCTCCCGGAAAACCGACAAATAACTCGCCTGCGCCCTCCACAGGGGCAGCGGAAAGACTTTCAGCCAGACCTTTTGCACGGCGTGCAAGGTTTATGGCCATTCTCCCGCATGGGCAAAATGCCCACGCAATAATAAATCAAATACTCCCACCGTCGCCTTGGCCGTCACAGATCCCAAGTCATTAGGCCCTCCCGCCGAAGGGCCTGTATACGTGGCCCCTCCACGAGGTAGCATATTATATATAGCCGAGTCACTGCTTTCGAGGACTCGGGCGCGCAAATCTCCCTCATCCGAAGGGACAGAGTTCCCTACGGAGCTATCATCAATAGACGAAAACTCGTCACGATCGAGGAATAAATCAATTTAAAATGATACTCCCTACGGTCCAATTGAGAGTCACAAGACCTCACCAATCCAAAATTTGCAATCTTGCAGTAGCAAGCCATCTCCCCGAGGCTATGACGTCATCCTGGGACAGGACTTTCAGTCCCCACCGAAATCACGACAATCTAGGGGTCCCCATTCCCCGAATCATTCCGTCGGCGCGAGTAATCCTCCCCGCTTCTCCTCAGTCAAGACTGGCGCCCCTGGGTACCAGGAGGACGTGCAGTCCCCACCAGTGCCACCTGAGTACGATGTACAGTGGCCCCTCGATCGGTTCCCGATCCAATTCCAGTGCCCGGCCCTGCCTCAGTGCCAGTGCCAGGGCCCCAATCAAATCTCCCTTCAGGAGATGCCAAATTCCTGCCGGTGCCACTTGCATGCCCCGAGCAGGGCCAAGCTTCGTCCGTCCTGACCGACGAGCCCAAGAAACCTCTGATAGCGCCTGACTCTGCCCCTAGTGCCAGCGCCAGAGCGCCACGCTGATCTCCATTCACGGGATCCAACTCAGGACCCCTCTCTTCCCCGGCCTGGCACCGCTACCAGCGTCGGTCAGAGAGACGGTTCCTCCCGACCACCGCGAAGCTCACCTGCAGGTGCGGCCTCGCAACCCGTGCCTGAGCTGGTCATCGATACCTGCGAGCCGCTCACGCCACCCCCGACCGCCTCCTCTCTGCCTCAGTCCGTCGCCGACGCAATTTTGCAAGTCAGGATTCTGCCATATCTCACTTGGCCGATGAACTACAAGAGCCGCGACGGATCATGGTAGAACCAGCACGGAACACTCCTGCGTCAGCTGTCGCATCAGCAGGCCCAGGTGGTACTCCGTGCCGCCCTCCGGTCGCGGGCCCTCCGCTTCCCGGCCGAGGACGACTGTCCCATTAAGAAAGACTCGAGGCGAAATTACCACGGGCGTGGGAATTTCCAGGTAATTTACAAAGAGCTCTAGAGCTCCCATGGCACCTGTGCCACCATTTCATCTTTCGAAGGTCTTGGCACCCCTAATCCAGAAGGGGATGTCAGGCCCTCCTCTATCTTCTTCCGTTCCTCAGGAACTTCTATCTCTTATCACCTTCTATTAATCTTCCCTTAAATTATCCCCACAAGAGGCAATTAAATACGGGATACCATTCCCACACAATGTATAAATCATTAAGAATAACAGAGTGAGAAGTGGCACGCCCTTGCGCCCATACCTTGGCACCGGGCGTGCGTGTCAGCCCCTCCTGAAGGAGTCGCGCCCTTTGGTGCACTTTCTCGCCCTGGGACTGAAGTGATAGTCCGGGCCGTAATTTATAGGCGAAGGACGATAAATTCCCATGCCTAACACAATAAAACCCTCACTCTTTTTCCCTTAGCTCTTCTGCCAATATCATTTACTTTCTTTTAGTCATTTAGTTATCTTTATTTTAATGAATCGCGAGTCATAAACTCTTGCCCTTGTGATTTAAATGCCCCTTTCGTAAGCTCTGAGGGACGTGTCCAAAAAAAGGTTTCATATGCGGTCAAGTTTTCATTCGTAACGTCTTGGTAATTTTCCTTTTGTTATTATTATCCCTTTTCCCCTTCCATTCCTTCCAAGATCTCTGTTTGTCCTAAACCCCCACATCTTTTGTCTGCTCGCCCCGTCATAACATTGAGTAGGCAGTGGACGATAAAATTAGCGTAGTTTAAGGTTAGCGAATTAAAACCTCGCGAATACTCTCTTGCCCGCATACAACTGTCAAATTTCCGGTGTGTGGGTCATCCTCAGCTCGCGTTGAACGATAGCTATCTCAAAGTACGTAAAACGAAGATAAATTATCAATGCGAATATGTATAGTCATTACAGTATCGTAAAAAGGGGATGTCATTTACAAAAATAAATATATTTTTCATTTACACAGCCTCTTCAAGGCAGATTGTACTAACCGCATGCATTTTATCTAAAATTAAGTAACCGTGTATTTTAATTCTTGAACAATAACCTTTCTTTTCATTTGTTGGCCATAGCCTCATATATGGTCCTATAATCTTAATTAATTCACAATTGTTCGAGTCACTTTATAAAGTTACCAGTGGGTAACCAAATCTAAAGTAATTATTCTTTTGCAAGTGTTTAAAATCACTTTGCGTTCTGTTAACGAAAATTGTCCCAATGTGTTATTAAAAGTAATGTCAAGCTTCATAAAACCCTTAGGAGTAAAATTTCATTGCAAGGCAGAATGTAGAGTAACGTAAAGCATTTGCCGCTCATTCTTGAATATCGATGTACACACCTAAAGGAGGTATGTACATCATCTTGTATGGGGAGGTATTATGATTAGCAAGAATTCGCTAGCAAATTGCCTCCCCCCCTTTTGTTGTTGTTGGTTGTTCTGTTGTTTTTACTGCCAGCCGGCCGATCGATAGACCATCTGTCTATCGACTTAAAAACAAGGGTTTAAAAGATTAAAGGCGCTCCCATTTTTGATAAAGATCTTTCCTTCGAGGCAAAAGTAATCTGGCTTGGGTGTTTCTCCTACAGGCCAAAACCTCCCCTGCGGGCAGCAGGTGCAATGAGTCAAAGCATCTGTGTTGGGCGCACCCCTGCCCCATAGGAGGGGATAAAAGCAAAAGCCCACGAGGTCTCGACACACACACGCTCACTGGAAGATATGGAGTGAAGACGTCGTCCCCAACACCTGGCCCCATCGATGCCCTTGCATCCCAACCACGTGGCCCTTTCAAAAGTATACTTTTCCTCGTGCCCTTCGACCGTATTCCTCGAGCCCACACGCCATTGCTTGGAGTTTCGAGGAGTCCCCATCGCCTTGCCCCTTTACGGAAGCCCTTGCATCTCACCACGGGAAGAAACTCGTCCTCGGAAATCGCAAGTCATCCACGGACCGCCTTCTACGCGCCCTCGGAAAATCTGCTAAGGTAAAGTGCCCTGGAAGAGCCCCATTTCAGTCACGCTTTTGTCTCGTAATATTTTCTAAAGAGAAAGCCAGAAATCTCCCTTGTCTAATGTCCGTGCGCCTCTTGCATCGGCAGTATTAATTCTTTATTACTCCTTTGGCACCCTCAGTGCAGCTTCAAAATTCATTATTCTTTTGTCTATTTTCATTACTGGCGTATAATGTGCATATCTCTCATTTCAGAGGGATCCTATTTCGTGGAAGCTTCTCGGACTGTGTCTGAATCCCCAGTTTCATTCAATCCAATAGGAATCTCCTTCAGGATAGTAATCTACTTGAGTTCCTCTTTCCCGTAACTGATATCATTTATGTAAATACACTCCTTTAAATTTGCCCACGTGTTTTACGTAATATTTCCCTCAGTAACAAGAGCCCTAAGCTCATATGAAATTCTCCTTTGTTTTCCTCTTTTTACGTTTTCCCTGTACCCACGAAGTCAGAATCACAAGGCTAAATTACCTTAAATTGTTGCTACCTGTCTCACAGAGCATATTTCAAACTAAAACCACGGAAAAACGTAAAAATGGCGACCTGGCCATAGATCTCGTTTTGCAGTTGCAGTTCCCCTAGTGTTGCTTTATTGCATTTGCAACTTGCCAGATCAGCTATTAGCAAAGCTAAGCTGGGTACGAGACAATTACGAACCTTTTGTGTAAAACCAGCACACAGATCCAGAAAATTCCACGTAAGTAATGTGTTAATCTTAGCAAAACCTTTTTACAATCGTGACTGTTCCTAGGAATTAGAAATAGGGACGCATGTAATCACTGAGAGAAAAGAACCGCCGTATTAGATTCGTTAATGCATGCCTTTCAGGATAGGTAGTTCTCCAAATAACCAGTGCTAACCATCCTTTGCTTCGAGGAATAGTGCGAAATTCCTCTGTGTTAAAATCTTTGCCATATTCTTGCTTCGAGGAATAGTTTCCCAGGAATCAGTGTTAAAATCTCATGCCAATATTCTTGCTTTCCATTCCTTTGTGATAAATTTTCTGTGATAAATTTTACTTCGCATTTCGAATTAGCGAACTGTTATTTAGGCAGAAATAAAATTCCCACGTGGGATACATTTCTAACAAAAGTCAGCTTGCATTGCTGAAAATTCTCTCAGTGTAGTTAGAATTCGAGTTAGGTGTTAGGAAAGCGAAATTTAAACTCCGCTTATAGGGAAAAATTACTAGGCCGTTGTTTACTGTTATCCTCTCAGACGACTGGGAAATTCCCCGAATCCCAGACGGTATATAAATATACCGGTTCATTCACCCAGAATCTAAAAATACCTCCGGTGTTGGCCAAACGACCTGCACCCCCACCCCCAGCCCATGCCCGACTGTGTAGCATTTTTTTTTTTCCCATTCATTTCCCAGCAAACATTTTTCTTTGGGTTTCCCGTTAGTAATTTCTAAGTCCTAAAAAGACGAAATTCCAAAACTCCAAGTCCTCAGTGACTCCTAAGTGTCAGCACGTGGCGAGAATTCTCAAATTCCAAAATTCCAAGTCCTTCCTCCTAAAATTCTTCTCCTTACTGCAATGGCGAGAATTTCTCCAAATTCCAGTCCTCAGAGACTCCTAAAATTCTACGTCGCACGGGTGGCGAATTTCTCAAATTCCAGTCCTCAGAGACTCCTAAAATTCTACGTCGCAACAAGATGGCGAGAATTTCTCCAAATTCCAGTCCTCAGAGACTCCTAAAATTCTACGTCACGCAGAGAATTCTCCAAATTCCAGTCCTCAGAGACTCCTAAAATTCTACGTCGATTGGCGAGAATTTCTCCAAATTCCAGTCCTCAGAGACTCATAAAAAATTCTACGTCCGCACGTGGCGAGAATTTCTCATTCCTCAGGAACCCAAAATTAAGTCCTTTTGAGACATTATATTCACGTAGTTCTCACACATCTAAGCCCTTACGGGACTGATCATTCTAGTTCGTTAGAACAACTCCTTAACTTCACGCTACAGCCGGCCAAGTCCGAGCTTATCCCATTGACAAAATCCAACTTTGATGCGCCTTCCGAGACACATATTGAGGTTTGATTCGTTCTCCAGAGCTCCCTGACAACCACGTCTTTCAAGACATATCAAATTTTAACAAAAGTCTCCTCAGACTTACTAATCAACTGTCTTATTCAGACAGATCCATTCTCCTGCAGTCTGAACAATTGAGTGTTTCAGATTCCTGCAAGTCTTTTCAGACAACCTGAGTCTTTCTCAGACATATCCTATACCCATTATTTCAAGATGGCTAATACCAGAGCCCAACAAAACGAGGATTTCAAATTCTACATGTCCGCTGGGAAGGACATGGGACTATCGGGGCAAGATCTGAGAGCATGGGTTCAAGAGCGAGTGGACGATGCCAAGGCGGAGAGAGCAAGAGAACGTGAAGAGAGGTTGAGAAGAACGTGAGGAGAGAGAGGGGAACTCTTGCCCAAGAGCAACTGAGGATGAAGAACGTGCAGAGAGAGAGGGATTTGCCCAAGAACAACGAGAGAAGGAAAAGAACGTGCTAGAGAAGAGAGAGATATTCTTAATAAGAAACTTGCAGAGAAGGATTGAAAGAACAACGAGAGGAGAGAGAGACAAAAATCCTCGCCCAAGAACAAGGGAGGAACAGAATGGGAAGATCTTCATGAAGATCGAAGCGAAATATGCCCACGAGCTCCAGATGCTAGAACGACAGCCAACACCCCCGCCCCCTGCCGCGGGGAATGAGTGCCCTCAGCCAAGCTCACTCGTTCATGCCAAAATGGACCGAGTCCGAACCTGAAGTATGGCTTGAAAGGGCCGAACGAGTCCTGGAGTGCTGCGATCTCTCCCCGCGGAACTCTCCCTTGTTCTCACTAAATTCCTGGGCGGAAAGGCCCTCAAGCCTACCACGCCCTTCCCGCACGATCGGGGAAACTGGGAAGCCGTCGCCAAGCAGTTACGAAGGCGTACGAGATTACCCCGAGCGGTGGAGGAGACGTTGAGAGAGCAGCCCAGAGAAGCAGGCCAGACTTGGTCCGATTGGGCGTACCATTGTAGCGGGCGTTGACAAAATGGCTCGATTCAAGGAGCCACTAACACCGCCAGGTACTCGAGCGGTTTAAATTCGAGCATTTCCTCGCTTTTCCCCTCCTGCCCTCGCCACTCATATAGTGGAAAAAGCCCCAGCAACACTCACACGAGTGTTGCCTAATAGCAGATATGTGGGAAACTCACCACCCTCAAGAAGGATCCATGGGGGAAAGATAAATCCCCGTCCCTCCTCGGAGGTTCAAATTCCCACAAAAATGGGAACTCGGGCAAGCCCCTAACTTGCCATTATTGCAAGAAAACGGGGCATTCCTCCGAACAGTGCGGAACAAGAAACCGGCTCCTCTCTCTCCCGGAAAACCGACAAATAACTTTATGCCTGCGCCCTCCACAGGGCAGCGGCTCTTCTGAAGATTTTAGCCAGACCTTTTGCACGGCGTGCAAGGTTTATGGCCATTCTCTTAAACTGGGCAAAATGCCCACGCAATAATAAATCAAATCTACTCCCACCGTCGCCTTGGCCGTCACAGATCCCCAGTCATTAGGCCCTCCGCCGAAGGGCCTGTATGGTTTGCCCCTCCACGAGGTAGCGAGCCACGCGCGCCTATGAGTCACTGCTTTAAGACAAGACTCGGGCGCATTAATCTCCCTCATCCGGAGGGACACAGAGTTCCCCTCTATCGTCAATAGACGAAGAAAACTCGTCACGATCGAGGAATAAATCAATTTAAAATGATACTCCCCTACGGTCCAATTGAGAGTCACAAGACCTCACCAATCCAAAATTTGCAATCTTGCAGTAGCAAGCCATCTCCCCGGAGGCTATGACGTCATCCTGGGACAGGACTTTCAGTCCCCACCGAAATCACGACAATCTAGGGGTCCAAAATTCCCGAATCATTCCCACTGAGCGCAGTAATCCTCCCCCGCTTCTCCCTCAGCCAAGACTGGCGCCCCTGGGTACCAGGAGGACGTGCAGTCCCCACCAGTGCCACCTGAGTACAATGTACAGTGGCCCCCTCGATCGGTTCCCGATCCAATTCCAGTGCCCGCCCTGCCTCAGTGCCAGTGCCAGGGCCCCAATCAAATCTCCCTTCAGGAGATGCCAAATTCCTGCCGGTGCCACTTGCATGCCCCGAGCAGGGCCAAGCTCGTCCGTCCTGACCGACGAGCCCAAGAAACCTCTGATAGCGCCTGACTCTGCCCCTAGTGCCAGCGCCAGAGCGCTTTTGCGCCGATCTCCATTCACGGGATCCAACTCAGGACCCCTCTCTTCCCCCTGCCTGGCACACGCTACCAGCGTCGGTCAGAGAGACGGTTCCTCCCGACCACCACGAAGCTCACCTGCAGGTGCGGCCTCGCAACCCGTGCCTGAGCTGGTCAACGTTACCTGCGAGCCGCTCACGCCACCCCCGACCGCCTCCTCTCTGCCTCAGCCGTCGCCGACGCAAAATGCAAGTCAGGATTCTGCCATATCTCACTTGGCCGATGAACTACAAGAGCCATTCGACGGATCATGGTAGAACCCAGCACGGAACACTCCTGCGTCAGCTGTCGCATCAGCAGGCCCAGGTGGTACTCCGTTATAGCCCTCTCCGGTCGCGGGCCCTCCGCTTCCCGGCCGAGGACGACTGTCCCATTAAGAAAGGCTCGAGGCGAAATTACCACGGGCGTGGGACATTCCAGGTAATTTACAAAGAGCTCTAGAGCTCCCATGGCACCTGTGCCACCATTTCATTTTCAGAAGGTCTTGGCACCCCTAATCCAGAAGGGGATGTCAGACCCTCCTCTATCTTCCTCCGTTCCTCAGGAACTTCTATCTCTTATCACCTTCTATTAATCTTCCTTAAATTATCCCCACAAGAGGCAATTAAATACAAGGATACCATTCCCCACACAATGTATAAATCATTAAGAATAACAGAGTGAGAAGTGGCACGCCCTTGCGCCCATACCTTGGCACCGGGCGTGCGTGTCAGCCCTCCTGAAGGAGTCGCGCCCTTGGTGCACTTTAGTAAATGGGACTGAAAAGGATAGTCCGGGCCGTAATTTATAGGCGTAAGACAATAAATTCCCGCCTAACACAATAAAACCCTCACTCTTTTTCCCTTAGCTCTTCTGCCAATATCATTTACTTTCTTTTAGTCATTTAGTTATCTTTATTTTAATGAATCGCGAGTCATAAACTCTTGCCCTTGTGATTTAAATGCCCCTTTCGTAAGCTCTGAGGGACGTGTCCGCCTTTCATATGCGGTCAAGTTTTCATTCGTAACGTCTTGGTAATTTTCCTTTTGTTATTATTATCCCTTTTCCCCTTCCATTCCTTCCAAGATCTCTGTTTGTCCTACCCACATCTTTTGTCTGCTCGCCCCGTCATAACATTGAGTAGGCAGTGGGCGCATAAAATTAAGCGTAGTTTAAGGTTAGCGAATTAAAACCTCGCGAATACTCTCGCCCGCACACGACTGTCAAATTCCCGTGTGTGGGTCATCCCTCAGCTCGCGTTGAACGATAGCTGAGCAAAGCACGTTAAAACGAAGATAAATTATCAATGCGAATATGTATAGTCATTACAGTATCGTGTAAAAGGGGATGTCATTTACAAAAATAAACGCTGTTTTTCATTTACACAGCCTCTTCAAGGCAGATTGTACTAACCCATGCATTTTATCTAAAATTAAGTAACCGTGTATTTTAATTCTTGAACAATAACCTTTCTTTTCATTTGTTGGCCATAGCCTCATATACGTGGTCCTATAATCTTAATTAATTCACAATTGTTCGAGTCACATTATAAAGTTACCAGTGGGTAACCAAATCTAAAGTAATTATTCTTTTGCAAGTGTTTAAATCACTTTGCGTTCTGTTAACGAAAATTGTCCCAATGTGTTATTAAAAGTAATGTCACAGCTTCATAAAACCCTTAGGAGTAAAGTTCATTGCAAGGCAGAATGTAGAGTAACGTAAAGCATTTGCCGCTCATTCTTGAATATCGATGTACACACCCGAAGGAGGTATGTACATCATCTTGTATGGGGAGGTATTATGATTAGCAAGAATTCGCTAGCAAATTGCCTCCCCCCCCCCTCCTTTGTTGTTGTTGGTTGTTCTGTTGTGTTTCATTTACTGCCAGCCGGCCGATCGATAGACCATCTGTCTATCGACTTAAAAACAAGGGTTTAAAAGATTAAAGGCGCTCCCATTTTTGATAAAGATCTTTCCTTCGAGGCAAAAGTAATCTGGCTTGGGTGTTTCTCCTACAGGCCAAAACCTCCCCTGCGGGCAGCAGGTGCAATGAGTCAAAACATCTGTGTTGGGCGCACCCCTGCCCCATAGGAGGGGATAAAAGCAAAAGCCCACGAGGTCTCGACACACACGCGGGCTGGAAGATATGGAGTGAACTTGTGAAGACGTCCTCAACACCTGGCCCCATCGATGCCCTTGCATCCTAACCACGTGGCCCTTTCAAAAGTATACTTCTCCTCGTGCCCTTCAACCGTATTCCTCGAGCCCACACGCCATTGCTTGGAGTTTCGAGGAGTCCCCATCGCCTTGCCCCCTTTACGGAAGCCCTTGCATCTCACCACGTGGAAGAAACTCGCCCTCGGAAATCAAAGTCATCCACGGACCGCCTTCTACACGCCCTCGGAAAATCTGCTAAGGTAAAGTGCCCTGGAAGAGCCCCATTTCAGTCACGCTTTTGTCTCGTAATATTTTCTTAAAGAGAAAGCCAGAAATCTCCCTTGTCTAATGTCCGTGCGCCTCTTGCATCAGCAGTATTAATTCTTTATTACTCCTTTGGCACCCTCAGTGCAGCTTCGAATTCATTATTCTTTTGTCTATTTTCATTACTGGCGTATAATGTGCATATCTCTCATTTCAGAGGATCCTATTTCGTGGAAGCTTCTCGGACTGTGTCTGGAATCCCCAGTTTCATTCAATCCAGTAGGAATTCCTTCAGGATAATAATCTACTTGAGTTCCTCTTTCCCGTACTGATATCATTTATGTAAATACACTCCTTTAAATTTGCCCACGTGTTTTACGTAATATTTCCCTCAGTAACAAGAGCCCTATGCTCATATGAAATTCTCCTTTGTTTTCCTCTTTTTACGTTTTCCCGTACCCACAAAGTCAGAATCAAAGGCTAAATTAACTTAAATTGTTGCTACCTGTCTCACAGAGCATATTTCAAACTAAAACCACGGAAAAACGTAAAAATATATATATATATATATATATATATATATATATATATATATATATATATATATATATATATATATATATATGTATGTATATATATATAATATATAATGTATATATATATATTATCCTATACCATTATATATATCCAGCGATATATGAGGCAAATGGCATAAATATATATATATATTTATTGAGTCATAAATGTAATAACTGCCATCTACACTGAAAACTAATAAAATATAGTATGGATATGTATGTAGGTCAATAAACTCTATAACAGATGGCAATAGCTGAGTATATATATCTACATACATATAGTTTGAATGTATAAATATTCAAGCCTTATTTATTCTTATTTAATGAATATTTAACTATCCTTATTCTGTTTCATTCTACGTGATTTATATAATTATATCTCTATAGTTATATAATATTATGATATTACCTAATATATCTTCTATAAACATTTAATGAAACAAAGGCTGGATACCAATTATATAATATATAGACAATCATAAAACCTTTCTATATATCTATATATCTATAGATATTTTTGTATATATTTCATCCTCACTCCTTCTATAAATTTTTATATATTAGTTTGAATAAATATATCTCGAATATATATATATTGAGGAGATTTTATTATTTTCATTATAGTTTAATTAAAACATAATAATAACGTATTTTCCATATTTGTCAAATTGATATCGTCATATATTTAAACCTATTCCATTTCTGCATATTTATTATAAGTCTATCCATAAATGTAAATGGGTATCAATATATATGCAGATGTTCTTACCCATGATTTATGCAAATATATAAGACGATTTGATAATTCATAAACAATATATATATATATATATATATATATATATATATATATATATATATATATATCATATATATATATTATATATATATATATATATGTGTGTATATGTGTGTATGTGTGTATGTGTATAAAATATATACTATACTGTATATATATACATATCTATATACATATATATGATGATGGGCAAACAGCAATATAAAATGAGTCCAGTCACAGGGGTACTTCTATGATTAAATCCATTTGGATTGCATGTTTATTATAATAACAGTTCTTTCATAACCCATGACGGTATTCATCAGGAAATAAGAATTTTGCCTGAAACAACCGACAAATACAATTTCAGAAAAGGCATTGAGAAAAAATGTCAGAACATAAAATTAGACAAAACACTTAAAATTCTGTACTTTTCTTAATGACCCAGAAAACGTTTTTAATCTAGAGGATGAGACTCAAGAATATAAATGACAAAAACAAAATATTTTAATAATTTATGTTTTAAACAGAAAATTTAAATATTACAAATAATATTTAATTAAATAAATGAATAAAAGTGATAAGGGTATGTATAATATACATATATACAGTATATATGTATATATACATATAATATCTATCATATATAAAAATATATCATTATATATATCATTATATATTCTGAAAACATGCTGTATATAGTCTATGTTCAAATAAGAACAAGTGTGTTTTATCATAATATATGTACGTATGTGCAAAGTTCATTCTCGTCAAATTTTATGTTAAACATTCTAATTCAATGGGGGTTTAAAAATTTTTTGGGCCTGAATTTTTCTCTTCCGTTTTACAAATAAGGTCCCCGTTGGCCCGCCTTCAGTAACAGAGCCTAACATCGTAAACGGTTAACGGCAAAATAACTTTAATTTTTCACTGGATCCCTGGCTCTTCCCGAATAAGAACTTGGAGCAATAACCAGCTGTTGTTGCCACACGTGTTCTGCTCTGTCATATTTAAAAAGCTGATTAGTGACAGTTTGATATTTTCGGAGATGCCTATGAAAATATAGCATATTGATGATATTTCCAAATAAAAGCTTCAAGGAATATCAAAATATCCATATTATGTATTAATAAATCTTGTTTTAAAATGGACATTATGAGATATTTTCCTAAAAAGATACTTTAGTTATTGGCTATGCTATCTATATATCCCCCATCTGAATAAATCTATCTTGCCAGATGTAAAAACTATCATAACAGCGTAACGTAGTGAGTATAAATATATGTTATTCTCCTGTTTTCTTCTTGTCCCAAACAATTACCTTTATCTAGATTTGTTTTTCTAGAGATATGAGATTAGTATAATTTAATCTTAAAATTATAAAAACAATATTTGTAAAGGGGTAGGGATGGTGGGATGGCCGTAGGGCGGGGGAATCGTGGTTAGGAACTAAATTGCAGATTTATCTGGTGACTGCGGTTAATAGTAAACCCTACTTCTCAAATATATCTCGATGTCGCCTTAAATATTAATGGCTTTCAGGATTCAGTGGCATTAAATTATATTAGGTTCAAAAGGGCGTACCCTTTCATCATAATCTCTTCTGTGGTTGTGAGCAAATGTGAAATCCCCTTCCCGTCAAATACACATAAATCTGATCATAAACCTGACCATAAAAAGATGCATGCGCTTATGCCTCTTGATATGTGACCGATATTAAATCCTGCATCTGTCCGTCAGCCGAGTTTATTGTGTGGAATTTATGACAGATGTCAAAATGACAGCCATGGGAGATCAACAAGGTTTGCTTCCGATTGCATTAAAATAGGTCAGATAAGTATCTTCTGGGGTTTATAATTTCTCCTCATTACATGCATGAGGCGTCAGCGATAAAAGTGACTCGATATATAGAGTATCGGTCATATAGAGATGTGGAATGCCTTGATCAGCCTTGAACTGAGGTGTTATTAATACAACTGCCATATTATGCTTAAAGTAAGGTAATCAGCTTCTCTTCAGGTAAGTTTGCATTTACGACTATTATGACGCACAGTACTCAAGGTCAGAAATATAATTTCCTTGGACCTACCTTACTTTCATTTTTATGTATATGTCTGTATTCACATATACATATGCAATAAATATATAAGGTATTGTTATAACATTAAAATTTTATAATATACTTTGTTTGTCGGTTATTACCCTATTTATCATGAAATGTTTATATATTTCGAAGAGTGAATGTCATATAAAAAGTCAGACTATTTAAAATACAGGGCAATTGCAATCAGAAGCTTCCTGAAGTGCTAAATGCTTCTCGAATCCCTTTAATTAATTTTTATAAACAAATTTTTCACAGAATTAATAAAGAACCCTAGAGATGTAATATGGATAATTATAATCGTCATTATCGTATATATACTTTTTGCATACATTTATAAAACCATGATTGTATGTAAATCACGGTTCTGTTTGTATTTGGAATACTATATATATAATATATATATATTATAATATATATGTTTAGACTATTTATCAGGCATCCACATTTATAAAGAATAACCATCACAGAGCAATTTATAAAATTTTTAAAACATCAAATAAATTTTAATCAATCAAATTAATAAAAATAAACAGAAAAACCTGTTTTAAGAATATCACACTAGCATATCAATATTTTTTTTCTTTTATTATTTTTCTTATTTTTATATTCTTTCTCCATTAGTATGTCGGATTAGCGTTCACGACTTTTGTCCTATTTTCGCTCACAAAATGACCTGAAGGATGTTCCGTTCGATACCTATCATATATATTATATATATTTTCTTTGTTCCTCCCTATATATATTTTATTTTCTATTAATTTATTTCATATCTATATTATGGATAAACTATATTATAATATATTATTAATATTTTCTGTTTTTTATTATTATTATTATTATTATTATTATTATTATTATTATTATTATTATTATTATATCCTGCATATTATATACAGTAGCTATATATAAAAATATTTGTTATATATAGGATATATATATATATACACATATTCATATGTGTATGTGTGTTTTACTGTATACCACAGTGTAATATAAAGATATAAGAAGGCCCATAAAACACTATTTGAACATTGCAACCATATATTTCGAGCACTTCCTTCTGGTAAAATATGGACACTGGTAAAATGTTAAATATTATAGGAGTATATATACAAAGCATATGTAGGTGTGGCATTAAGTCTCAGATGGTATGCAGGTGACCGTTTCCCAAGAGGGGTGGATAATACAATTCCCTAGTGGTTTTTGGCCTCATTAACTCCTGTTTGGATATAATCTGGTGGTCGTGTTTCCTGGAGCACCTGTTTGAGAAAAGAGGTTTAAGATTAACCTTTCGATTTCATCCATTTTCCAATGTCCCTCCTGACAAGTTCATATTGTTGGTTTGATTGATGATAGCAGGTTCCAGCATCTTTCTTTTGTACAGACAGCTACTTTTGAAAACCAGCTCCGTCCAAACCAATTTATGGAATGGCCTCTATCTCCTGATGTAGAAAAATCCTAAAAACTCCCAAAGCATAATGTTACTGATCTTTTGTGCTCTGTTAAATCTTATGTAAAAATTCTGCCGTCATCCTCACGTAAAATCTCATCACAATTGCTGCACGGAATCTTGGAAACTCCAGCAAAATCCCCAGATTTATTTAAGTATATACGTTAATGAAACAAGCTCCTGAAATGGATTTGGGATAATGGAAAATAAAACAGGATTGTTATGACCCTGAGTTGTCTGTGGCTTTTGGATGTTTCAATAAATGGAAGCTTATTTGTTGTTAAAATCTGAGTGTCTGTTGTGAGGGACAACATAGTATATTTTATTCCTTTGTTTTATTTTGTCTTGATAATGTGTGGTGGTAGAGCAGTTTTAATTAGAAAGTTTGGTGGATCGTGTTGAATTCTTTTATCTAACAAATATCCATTTGACTAATATTTCTAAGCCCCTGAGTCTGTCTAAGTTGCACCCTCACATGATCTTTACAGAGACAATCATGGTGATACACACACACTTTTAACCTTATGAATACAATAGTTCAATAATATTATAAAAAAACCATTGTTATTTAAACTGCATTCTGTGGAAACAGATTTCTCTATTTCACTCATTTTTGGCCGAAGACCTAATAGGCCGTTGAGCAGTTGTGGTCATCTATCTAGTGTTTTGTATGTTGCCCTTCTACATTTATGTTGCTGTATATCTTATTGGTTCCACATTTCTCTGATATGACCTGTGCTTATTTCACGTATAGGGTGCTGACTTTTTCAGGCAGTAATAGACATGTAAAAATTCTCGTCAAACGATTCCTTTAGCATGCAGAGACTTTGCTTAAATGTCTCTTATACTCTTCATGGCCTTGACCTCACCCTTGAACCAGGCTGTCCATAGACTATGCGGTTTTTGTAATATAGTATGATGTTTCTCTAAAAATGGTAGTAAACATCGTCAACTGCTATGTACTAATAAATTATACATATGCAACTGTTTTTCTGGACAACCTTCTACTAGATTGCAGTCATATCCGTTATTAGTTAGGAGTTGCCTAAAACATTCCAGCTCTGCGTCAGTAGCTTTCCATGAGGATCAGTGAGCAATTGCATATCACAAATATGCAGCTACCAGAGATTGTTTGTAAGTGTCAGGGCACTCCCTATGGGTGTTAAAGCACCGACCCACATTAGTTGCCTTTTGGTATACGGTAGTATGGTACCTGTCTCCTTTCTTCTTCACATTTACATCCAAGGGAGGAAGTCAGTCTTCAACACCATATTCAATAGTGAAGTTCCTCTTCAAGGCACACCATAAGCAGGTGGTTTCTTTGTCAGTATCGAAGGCAATGAAGATGTCGTCTCTATATCAGGCATATATCCTCAGTTTCGGATGGAAATTGAAGGTTCTTTCCTCGACATCTGCCATGTACATACTGGCAAATAGGACGCCAAGGGGAGATCCCATGACGACACCATCAACCTTTCGAAAGAGGTCACCCTTATGTGAGAAGGGGGCCTCATTGGTGCAAATTTGGAGATGTCAAAGAGCATCTCCTGGTATGTCAAGGGGCATGGCCTACGAGTGATAGGCTCTCCTTAAAATAACATTGGTTTCGCCCATCAGTACACTCGTGAATTGACTTTCCATGTCCAGTGATGTGATGGTAGAGCTCGGAGACATATTATTCAAAATATCAATGAACTCCACCTTACATGTCTACTGCTGCCCAAACCTAGTCAGCACCCTCTTAATGTGAAATAGCACGGCCCCCTATAGAGATATGTGGGAGTTGACCAGCATAGTATACAAATTTAAATGTACCGAAGGGACGTGTCAAGCCTCAGTAATTACTAAATAGGTCACACCACCACCATTCTTCATAGTTAAAGTTAAGTATACCTTAGTTTAGCCAGATCACTGAGCTGATTAACAGCTCTCTAGGGCTGGCCGAAGGATTAGACTTATTTTAAAAACTCAAACCAACCGTTACCTATCAACGGGACCTACAACTTATTGTGGAATCAAACTAATTATACCGAAACTTAATTTCAGTCACCAGAAATAAATTCCTCTAATTCTTCGATGGCCGGCTGGAGACTCGATCTTGGGGCCTAGCAGAGTGCTAATAAAGAACAATACAAACTCGTCCAACGAAAACTGCTCTGCATAGTTGACTTCAAGCTCACCGCAACCAAAGGGCAATATTTCTACACTGCATAAACAACCACAACTGCAAGCCAACACTAGAAGAATTATTAGAAAGCACAGAGATATGCATAGAGAAGCCCGGTTCCACAGATTGCAAATAGCAGAAGCTGGAGTAAAAATCAACAGCAGCCTGTGTTAAAAATACAGAGGAACACATACTTTATCCTCCCTTCTTTAAAGAAACCACAGGACATCTATGAGAATCCGAAAGGAGATACAAGTGGTAGAACACCCCTGGACATGACTACCGACAACAAAGCAAATAAAGACTATCAGCCAGAAACGGGAATCACACTCTTGCCCGCGCCCTTGGCTCCAAGCCACAGCATAGGACTCATCTTATGGGACACCAGGAATGCCCATGCTGCCACCCAGACAGCCAGAGAAAGAATGAGACCAGCCGACCAATAGCAATTCAGCACCTCAATGACACCATGTTTGAAATTCAAAGCTCCTCATGCAATAATAAAAACCTCGTATGTCAATTTATAATCCAGTCCTGATGACGCCATCGACAGAGGTGGAGAAAAAGTCTGTCGACTAGAAAAAGAAAAATTAAATGGAACGAATCTCTAATAATTTTTCTTTGTTCCTGAAAAGATTTTTAGAAAACAAGTATAGACTGATTCAAAGTCTTGATAAGAAGTGCAGTATCTGGACTGAACAATACCACTGACTTAGTACAAATTGCATAAGAA
>NC_089786.1:18806428-18808928 GCF_040412425.1 Macrobrachium rosenbergii
ACAATATAGAATAACAGTCTTGATGGCAAATATTCTGCATCATCTTGACTGTCTACAGAAGGAATTTCGGAGAACCGACTTATTATTGTTCGATATTCCATCTGTTCAAGAGAGGTACACTGAACGATTATTGGAAATGTCAAAAAAACCCTACAGTGGTGGTTGGGAGGAAAAGCTAGGTGCAGGGCCAACTTTGGATCATGATAATGATGAGCCCGTGGAATATGCAACCAAAAGCACAAAGACAACAAGAAGGAGAATTGCTAATCAATTTGTGACAATGTCCAATCGGTCGTACAATGCCATCCGACAAGAAACAGTTGAAACGATAAAAAACTTTCTTGGAAAAAGGATGGATCAAGGAATAACATCATTGAAAAAAATCTCTCATATTTAACTCAGCATCTCCTAATGAAATGGCTACAAAGGCTAACATTCTTCTAAATATAATGAAAAAGATTGATGATTCAGTGAAACTGACTGATGACTCTATTGACCTCTTCATACAAAATCCACAGTTAAAAGATCAACAAGTAGATCTGAAAAGAAGATTCAAGCACATTGCTGAAAATGCAAAAAGCAATCAACCTTGTCAACCTTGTCTAAACAGAACCTCATTCAATGGTAGTAGAAAGAGCAGTTTCTCACTACAATATTTTTCGAGGTGACAGAAGGCTTTCTATGTCTCTACAAAGTGCGAACAACAGATTACTCACTACCTAGAATGGGCCTGGTTCAGGTCATTTTGATCCAAGTCCAGCAGTAGCAAATTTCTGCAAGTTGAGTATCGTAGATGCAAGGAACCACAGAAGTCAACATTAGAAGCAATCCATCTGTGAAAAAATTCTTCTGCAGTGGCGGTGAAATATCTTGAGTAAAATCCTCTTCCGAGTTGGCGAAAATTATTTCAGTATGTATCATACATCTTGTTTAATGCTGAGCAGTGTTGCCAGCCAAAAGGTGATGCTTTATTTCCGGTTATGTCTGTAGATGATTTAAGTATATAACTAAAACGCTACTTCTTGAAAATGACAGAATTTGTAAAACTATTTGTTGCTGTAGCTAAAATAAATATTCACTAAAATATGACAAAGTATTTTATTGAATAACATTTTCGATAGTGTACGAACAATTATTGATAAATTATACAAAAATCTGAAATAAGTGTACAGTATACACGGATGATATTTTATATGCGATGACTAACTCAGTAAATAATAAAAAAAAGTCCAATGCCCACCCAACGGGACTTTTCACGTGCTTCTATAAAAGTCCTGTTAATAACCATTGAATGTGGTGTAAGAATCCACGTGATATGTAGGGATTAATCACTGAAAGAATAAAAACGCGACGTAAACGAATGCCTGATGAAAATGAGACAGCTGCTGGATCGAGAGTTGAGCAGGAAATCTATCCTAGTATAGAGAGTATTATATGTGGCGTGATTACTTACATAACCAGAAGAGTTTCTCACCTGTGAGATTTACTCGTAGATTCAAGGTTGGGATTTCTACTAGTTGTGCAAAACACTGTTTCGGGTGATCCTGAAGACAAAGTTACAAGAAGAATGTTCTGACCTAGCAAAACGCTATCCAGGCTTGTATTGATAAACCAGAATTGCTCAGAGAAACCCAAAACTTATAGAAAGTTGATAAGGAACGGGCCGATTTTCCTCAACCAAAGAATGCAACAGAATTCTATATTCATTTTACAAAAAATCAAAATCGGCAAGTGTTTCCCTAAAATTAATATCTGGACCCTAAAGACGTTTCTGCACTCGCCTAATCTTTCCAGAGATGAAAACATTCAAGACACCCCAGCAAGTATGGACTACAAAATATCATGAGCAGCGCAATGTATTTTCGGCCATGCTGCCATTCTGTCAGTTGCTCTAACGGACAGTCCCAACAATTCACCCATTTTTCTCATAAACGATTTAAGCCTCTTCTCCTGTACTCCCATCTTGTTCTGATTTAAGCTTAACACTTCATCTCATCGAATCGTTCAGTGAACAAAGAATATACTATAAAAAGGCTTCGGTTATGCTAAAAAAAACGTAATAACTGTTGTTTTCTGATTTGCAACATGAGAAAAGCAAAGTTCACACTATGGTTATCAGATTTGCTTTCGATTTTTTTGACAATTATCCGTTTGAACGCCTGGAAGATGACCTGAGATGACATCCGCTTAACCTAGACATTCTGAACAACAATCACTCAACTAAATATATCGACTCGAAAAAAACTCATCGAGCAGATTCGTTACACCCAACACTAAAATGCGCAGTAATAAATAACTCTCGTGATTGTCACAATAATATAAGATATAATTTTGAAAATGGCGTCACTGGCAGGCAACATGCAGAAGGCACTGCACATTTGTCATTCAAACACTTTGGGGGGGAGGGGGGGTTGAAAAAAGAGGGTGGCGGGCGAATGGGGCCTCGGGATTATTAGACATATGAAGTTGGACCTCAATAGTTTCAGAATAGCTGATTTTG
>NC_089786.1:18813928-18818928 GCF_040412425.1 Macrobrachium rosenbergii
GCTTAAAAGGTTGGACAACCTCACCAGACACACTGTCTGTCTCTCCCCCCTCTCTTTGGACTTGGACCAGGATGGCGACCACTGCTTTGGACAAGGAAATGGACAGGATCCATGGAATAGAACAAGCTGACCAAATGGAAGCCGACTGCACGAGCACTAGGAAACGGACCCAGGAGGAAACCGAAGATGATGCTGGTGAATGGATCACTGTAACAAACAAGAAAAACAAGCAAGAAGGACAACCTTCAAGGAATGCAACCAGACCTCTACCTCTACCTCAACAGTAACCGGACAGAAAAGCACTGATAAAATGACCCAGGGGAAACTTATTCACTTCAGAGTCATAGCTACAACACCACTGAAGCTTTTAGAGCAGTAGCGGCATTTGATGTTCACAACAAAAACTTAAAATATAAGGAGAAACCCAATAAGCAGGGACAATGGACTCTCTCTACAAACGACCCCAAAGCAATTAACACCCTAAGGACCACCTCTCAAATACAACTCAAAGAACTAAAAGAAGAAGAGAGAAGTAAGAAGGCGGTGGTGATAGGATACCCCCCCAGAAATGCCGGAAAGCCAACTGACCAGCATGGAGAACATATCTTCGGCTGAAAGAATGAAAAACAAGGAGGAATATTAACCAGGACCATACTAGTCACTTTCATTGGTCCTCACCCACAGAAAGTTGACCTGGGAATTTTTGGACAGTTCTGGGTCAAAAATACTACCCGAACCACTGAGATGCTACAGATGCCAGAGGTTTGGGCATCACAAAACTCAATGCCAGGCCAAATTTGAAATCTGTGCCATCTGCAGCCAAAGGCATCCAACCCAGGAGTGCATTGATAAGCACAAGAAGGAGTCCCAACCACTCCAAAATGCCCAAACTGCAAAAAGGGACACACTGCCATGGCATGGGGATGCCCAGAAAGGGTTGCAAGAGTCATTGCAGCCCTGCCTAAGGACAATAAACCAACTGGAAGAAGCCCAAGTGCATCCAGAAATAGAACCTTCCCAAAGCCACCAACTAGAAGAAGGTTCTACACCAGAGAAGAGCTGGAGGAAGCTAAAGAGGAAGTGAGAAGAGAAAGCTTGAAGACTGAATCATCCTCCAGAACCTGCACCCCAACTCCAACATACAAGCCCCAAAACCTCTGCCTAGGACCATCTTCATCAAGACGACTGTCCTCAGGAAAAAACTGACAGACCTCGTCACTAAAGCCATAACCGGGAAAAATAAGAAGTTCAGCACAATCAAAGCTAACATTGAGGAATTAATGAAAAGCTTCATAGCCAAAACACCCAAGTCCAACCCCCCTCTAACTCTATCCAGGAGACTGCAGCCATAACCTCTACCCAAACCCCCCATAACCCCACACCCCAACCTTCCTCATCCGCTCTCAACCCCTCACCTTCCTCCAGACCCATCCCCAAGACCCCACTCACTTCATCCACCACTCCATCAACATCTTCATCCATTTCACAGGTCACTGAAGAAGGAACTGGCATCACTTTTGCTCCCAGAGATCCAAGACAATACTCCTCAAACTACCAGACAAAATGAAGATACTCAGCTGGAATATAAATGGAGTAAGGCAAAGACAGCCTCCCTAATAGCAGCCTGCAAAACTGAGGACATAGATGTCATCCTGCTACAAGAAACGTTGCTAACAACTGGAGCAAAATTTAGAATAGCAGGATACAACGCCTACATTACCATATGGGGGTAATTGTCCACCCACTCATAGGTACTAACAAAGGATTAGCTGTGCTGGTTAAGAATTCAATACCAACAGCAAGAATTCACAACCCAATTCCCTGTGGTGACAATGTAGAGACACTAGCTGTTAGAGTAAACATTGTTGAACCAAAAATTGACATCTATAACATCTATAGAAAAATAAACAGAGAAGACCAAGGTGAGCTACAGCTCACACAGCTGTTTGCACACACAGCAGCCTCACCAACAGTTATTTGTGGAGATTTTAACGCTCACCATCCTCTGTTATCATCCCCATCAACAACAAACCAGGCTGGAGAGCATATAGCTTTTGCTCTAGAAGAAGAATTTGAAGGAGTCTCCTACTAAACACAGGGCATCCAACGCATATACGGGGAGGCAGGCTAGACCTAGCTTTTGCCTCTACAAACATAAGGCACCTAACCAGATGGCAAGTACACTCAACCCTGATTAGTGACCACTTTGCCACACTAACAGAACTGGAGCTGCAGCAACTACCTCCAATACCTCCACCCCCTCCGAAGTGGAATCAAGACCTAGCAGACTGGGTTGTCTTTCGTCTAGCACTAGAAGAGTGGGCTGCTAACTACAACCCACCTGAAGATACAGATCAACTAGAAAAAGATCTGGTTAAAGCATTTCATAATGCGGCAAACAGGGCCATGCCTCTAAAAACTGGTACAGGAAACCACAGCTACAAAGACTCCTGGTACTACTGCCCAGAAGTAAGAAGGCTAAAAACTCTACTAAACAGAGTCACAAAACTGTACAGAAGAAGAGCCACAACAGAGAACAGGGAACTGCTACAGACAGTCAAAAATGATGTCCAACAGAGAATTCAAGAAATAAGAACAGAAAAGTGGATGGAATGGTGCACGAATCTGTCACAATATACATCCATCTCCGAACTATGGAAATGGCTACACAGGGCTGCTGGTAAGAAGAATGCACAAGTAGCAACTCATCCACATCCACAAGAGGAAGCAGAGAGACTTGCAACAGCTTTTGCAAGGAGAACAAGCTCTGATAATCTCCCCCGAAACTAGAAGACTTCAGGATCAACTGGCACTGGGCAGATGGGAGGAGATTGATGCTGCCTGTCTACTACAAGATGACACTGACACCCCATACACAGTAGAAGAACTGAGAGCTGTATACAAAGTAGGTAAGGATACTGCAACAGGAGCAGACAGAATAACCTACACAATGATTAGACACATGGGTCCTGCAGGAGAGACCGCCTTTCTGAGGCTAATGAATAAAACACACCTTGAGCACACGAGGCCCCTAACCTGGAGGCAACAAGACACTCAGCCAATCCCAAAGCCAAAGGATCCAGAGAATCCAAGACCTATAGCTCTGGTATCCTGCATGGAAAAGACAGGAGAGAAAATGGTACTAAACAGAATAAAGTACAAAATCGGACCCCTTCATAAGCAGCTATATGCATACCAGGAAGGAATTGGTACTACCGAATGTATAACAGACGTCCTCAGCTATGTAAATCAGAGGAAGGCAACAATAGTCTTCATTGACTTTGAAAAGGCTTTTGAGTTAGCCAGCCCCGCAGCAATGCTACAATCCCTAGCAAGGAAAGGAGTTAGGGGTCATCTCCTTGCTTGGACAAAGAACTATGCACTTGGAAGGCAAGCCAGAGTCAAATTCCAAGGAGTAATCTCATCCTTTCATGACTTGGAAAATGGAACCCCACAGGGAGGAATCCTCAGCCCCTTACTATTCAACATCCTCATGGAGAATATAGCCTCTCTCCAACTGCCTCAAGGAGTAGAGATATTCATTTATGCAGATGATGTGTGCTTAGTAGCACGGGGATCTGTCAGGATGGCTAGAATGCAGAGGGCACTGAACGACATCAGCCAAAAGTCCAATGAGCTGGGCCTAAAAATAAACATTAACAAAACAAAGGCCATGACAATAAGAGCTCAAAATCCCCTACAACGACTCACCATAGGAACAGAACCCCTAGAATGGGTGGACAGCTACATGTATCTAGGAGTAATCATAGACAAACAGCTGACCTTCAATGAGGAAATTAAGTACTTAAAAGAAAAATCAAATGCAAGGCTTACAGCCATGAGATATATGTCTTCTCTGAAGGATGGAGCAAATGAGCATATATAGAAGACGTACTACCTAGCCTGCACTAGAGCACTAGTAGACTGGTGCTCCTGCCCTAACAAAGCTAACAGAGGCCCAGAAAGCTACCCTAGAGGTAGTTCAAAATAATGCCATGAGACTCATGCTAGGTGCACCCATGTGGACCAAGCTGTGCAATCTCAGGCTTGAGACCAACTTGCCAGCCTTGGAAGGAAGGATTGCACTGAGAAATGCCAGCATTATAGCGAAAATGTTTCTCTCAGAGATTCAATAACAAAGGTGAGGGTTAAAGCAGAGCTAGCTAAACACCCTGAAATTCACAGCCCAAGCTCCTATGGCAAAGATCATAGTGATAACCTAAAGAGCCTAGGAATAGCTGAAGTTGTTAAGAGTCTTAGCCCAGACACAAACCAGGGTACACAGCTCATCCCACCCTGGAAAAGTGAAACTGCAACTTCAGATACACACAACTTCCAAGAGCAAAAGAAGATTGCACATTGGCGGAACTGAGAGCAGCGGCCCATGAGGCAATCAGAAACACAGAAATGGCAGGATCACAGACCTACTACACTGACGGCACTGTAGATCCAGCAACGCAGACTGCTGGAGCCGCAGTACACTCCAACAACTTTACAGCATGCTGGAGAGTTTCCAACAATGCCTCTACCATGCAAACAGAGCTTGTTGCAATAAAGCAAGCACTGGCTTACTCACTTGAGAATGAGGAAGGACCAGTGATCATCCACACTGACTCGAAATCCTCAATGCAAGCCTTGCAACAACCAAAAAACAAGGAAAACAAGGCACTGATAGCTGATATCAAATCAATGCTATATCAGCACACAGAAAGAGGCAGACCTGTAACTCTCAACTGGATTCCTAGTCATATAGGAATAGCAGGGAATGAGAAGGCAGACAAACTAGCCAAAAGCACCAGACACATAATTAGTGTACAGGTGCACATACAGCCTGCACTTCAGCAGATAAAAACCAAATAAAGCCACAGCTCAAGGAAAACATGAACAGGGGAACTACACAGCTGGATAGGAAGCAACTCACCCTCTGCCAAATGGTACAAGTGGGCCACAGATCTGGTACCACCCCCCATCGACAGGTTCACACCAAGACATCTAGCGGT
>NC_089786.1:18823928-18856428 GCF_040412425.1 Macrobrachium rosenbergii
CCTTTCCCCTTTCTAAGTTCGTGCTCATCGACAAGTGCATAAGAATTTCAGTTAGGCTTAGCTTTCCCTTAATATTTACTAGCCTTCATTATTGGTACTCATTTGATGTAAATTCGGCACACGGTAGAATAAATTCGCTTCTAAATGCACAGCTGAAAGTAAATTTTTGAATTTCCTTTATTTGGATTAAAAAATACATTGTCCAGATAAATTTTCTCTGAGTTGCTGAGTTTAATACGAGAGAATAGGGAATGCGTTCTTGTACACAAGGTCTAGACCTTGCTTGTACATAGGCCAATGCCGATTTAACCTCAAACCTGCCTCCTATTATCTATCAGTGTCAACTGAATAACAGACCGATACTTAAAGGCAAAGAACGGCGATGCTAATACGGTTTCCTGGGCTTGTTGTCAATATATATTACTGAATGTGAGAAAAGGCAGACACCTCTTTCAAACACCATAGGAAACGAAGTGTTCATTTCAGCACCATTAGGGAAATTAAAATCAGACCATGCATTTTGAATGCTAAGGCTAGCATGGTTAGGCTACCTTGTAGTAGCCTTGCTTTTCTAACATAAGATAAGTGCATTGATAATACATTTTTATTTCAACACATCTTTTTTGCAACATTTAATACATCGATATGCACAATGGTTTCCATAAATACATCCCAGCTTCGTTAGCGGCGAGTTCTCTAATTCCAGCCAGAATTTTAAAGGGCCACTGTTGCATTACCCAAGGTCTTTTAAATATACTCGGAGTATATTTAAAAGACCTCGGCATTACCCTTCCTACCCAATGAACCATGAGCGTAATCCACTTTATTCTTATGACGTGACTTGTATTTGCTTTCATAAAGCAAGGAATATAAAGGCGGTTATCAGTGGGATCAGTATTAAAGAAAGACAAAGACGAGTATGCAACATACGGAATAGAAAGGAATTTTGAGTTCTGGCAGTCAACTAATGCCTTTTTAAATCTCAGTAACATCATAATGACCTTGCTCACTTACAGTATCAAGAGAATTTATGAAGAAAAAGACGTCGGTGAAACTTGTTTTACTCAACACTGGTAACAGGAACGGGATGATTAATTCTAAGAAATCGCAACAATCGCAACCACCCTATGCAATGACTCGGGTCTGTAGTACTGTTTCCTGTTATACAGGTTATCAGTTATAAAATGCTTATAACAGCAGATATTAAAAAAAATATTGGGCATTCAAGTCTTTTGGCATATTTACAACAGTTTCATACATTTTGAAGGATGCGGGCGTAAAGTGCGACCTATAAAAAATAAGAACTTTTACTTTAAATGAGACTGCAGCCTGTCACATTGGATAAAAGTGACAGCAGTTCAGTTTCAGCTGGCGCTCTGAATCCAAATGTCAAGTTACAGTTTCGCGGCCTGGACTTTTCTCTGGTTGTTCATATCCGGTTCTCTGCACCTCTTACCGATAATTAGTTTTTATACCACTGTAGCTCAGAATTAGCTGTAGTAACTCAAAAGGACATATTTATCGTTCAAGTTATTTTTGCATTCTTTTATGCAAAATCCAGTCTTATTTTTAAATAAGTGATTTGGTATGAGTTCAGATGGAAATAAGCCAGTCAGAGCCCGATATCATCAGCAGCGTAGCCATGACAATGTTTCCTGAAGTCAATATTTCCATCTCAGGTTAGCTGAAACCAGCTGAAGTTGCTGTCTTTTGACGTCCAGCCAGATCGGTCCGTCCCCAGCAGCAATCGAAGCTGGGGGTCTTGCATGGCGATACAAGGGCACTAACACTTACACCCTGAGGTCACAATATAAAAAGATTACATTAATATCACACACACACAATATATATATATATATATATATATATATATATATATATATATATATATATATATATATATATATGTTATATGTATGTGTGTGTGTGTGTGTATTATGTCTTTGGATGACTTTAGAAGCATGTGCTGGCCAGCAGTGGTGCAGGTGCAATTGTGCTGACTTTGGAAATTTGCTTTTGGATACAGAGCTATTTCATCATGATCTTTCGAACATTGAACCGATCTGCCGGAAGTGCCCACGTTCCGGTGGGGTATGTGCATGGTCTAAGAAAGAGAAGGTCTGTTCACAACTGGCCCGTACTTGACCAACTTCGCGCATGACGTCACAGCGCGAACGGATGGGTTATTTACCTTGCTAGTTTCCGTCAAGGAACTGTAGGAGAAAGGAAGTGTCACTGATTGGAGCGTTGTATTGTGTATTTACGTGTATTTTTGTCATTGCAAAACTATGCCGAATATTTGTGCACTGTATGGATGCAACTCCAATTCAGATCGAAATACTGATCTTACTTTTCATACATTTCAAAAAATGAACTCCGAAAGAAATGGATTCCATCTGTGCAAGAGAAAAGACAAATTTAATGCGGATTCTTCGAGGATTTGTAGCTTGCATTTTGAATCAAGTGATTATGCAAGGAACTTTAAATATGAATTACTTGGAATCCTAATACCAAGACATCTTGTACGGTTAAACAGTGATGCAATACCAACACTACATCTGCCTACTTCAGAGGGTAAGTTCAGATTTTCGTATTGTTTTGAAGTAAGGAATTAAAATACCAAAGTTTCCTTTGGAGGGGTAAATGGTTGACCTTGTTAATCCTTTTATAATACCTCGCCAATATTTCCATTGTTCCTTGCCCCGTTCACCGGATGCTACCAACTATAAGATTAGCCCTGACCATACTGGTAATGAGATAAGTTGTTTTCAGTTGAACGTAAGTCACCAGTTAAAACTTGTTTTGTTTTGCCTTGTAGTAATATCAGTTGTAAATATTACAGGAAATAATGTATCTACAAGCCGAGAGTTCAGAGCTGTGAAGAGAGGTATGAAAAGATTTATTCATGACATTGAGTGTTCACCTACTGTCAATGAACTGCAAGAAAATGCGCATGAAGAACCACGAGTTGCCACCATAGACAAATTGCAGCAAGAGCTACAAGAAGTCAAATCAGAGAGGATGCTCTTCTCAAAGAAAAAAAGAGGGAGATAGAACGGTCTTCCTTACAAGAAAAAATAGCTACAGTAGAATTCAATGCTACGTCTCTTGCAAGAAGCAATTTAAGCAAGTATTTTCTCCTCCTCAAGTTCGCTTCTTTTTAACTGGGATTCCTGTTAAGCACTGGTGTGAAGATGATATTAGTGGTGCATTGGCCCTGCGATACTTAAGCCCCAAAGCATATAGATATTTACGTAATAAAATGGAATTTCCTATCCATCTATTTCAACATTGCACCGCTGGTTTCAAGATCAACGTAGAACCAGGAATATTAACATCAGTGCTAATGCCTCTACGCCATAAGGCAAAGACAATGACAGAAATGAATCGCTTGTGTGTTGCGTCATTTGATGAAATGAGTGTTGCTTATGAGTGGACCTCCATGACAAGGGAACTGATACTCTATTCACCCAAAAGTAAAGTTCAGTGTGTTATGATTAGGGGTTAGTAAGTTCTTGGAAACAAATCATCTACTATAATTTTGATCAGAAAATTACCAAAAATATTTTATTTAGTTTGATAACGAGTGTAGAGTCCACAGGATTTCACGTTGTTGCCATTGTCAGTGATCTGAAGCCAGTAATGTTAAGCTGCACAAGTCCTTAGGTGCAGACACAGATCATCCGTTTTTCACGAATCCAGCTGATTCCGACAGACGAATACATATTTTTTGCAGATGCACCGCACCTGATCAAACTTGCGAGGAATCATTTTCTTGATAAAGGATTTAAAGTAAATGATAAAAATATTAATAGTGAGTGTGTGCGTGAGATTATCAAAAGAAGTTGTAATGATTTAAAACTGCCTATAAACTTTCAGAAAATCATGTTAAATGTTTCAAAAGCAAAGAGGATGAATGTTAAATTAGCAGTTCAGTTAATCTCGGAAACAACTGCCAAATCTTTAAATTTTTTGGAGAAAAGGGGCTACTTAGCAGCAAAGATTGGGCTAGCACAAGCAAATTCATTGCGTTGTTTGATTCTTGGTCTGATTTATTTAATTCTAAGGCTCCTAACGATAAAAAGCACTCACGGAATGCTTATGGTGCAGTTGCAAACACAAAATTCTGTTTTGAAGGAAATGATAAATACTGTTGAATCAATGAAAGTTTGTGGGTATGATAGATTATTGCCCATTTCAGAAAGGACTGATTATGTCTTCAAGGTCACTGCTAAATTTTGTATGAAATGTTAAAAGAAAAATATTGCATATCATATATAATGACTTACAGATTAAACCAAGATGTGCTAGAGCATTTCTTTGCTTGTAAGACAAATGGGAGCATGCTATGAACATCCATCTCCAATTCAAGTGAAAATCGGATAAGGGCATACATATTAGGCAGAGACGTGGCCTTAGTTGGTAGCAAGTATAATACACAAAAGAAAATTGTGATACGAGTTTATCTGAGGGTACATTATTTCATTGTTCTGGAACCTCGTCAGCATTTGACCAGAAAACGTTGGATGAGGAATTATGCTTGTCTGCAATGCTGTTCTCAGTTTCAGACGATGATGACTTTGTAAACGAAAGGACAGACCAAGTACTGACGATGATACACCAAATTTTGATGAATCAATTGATTTTGAAAAAGCAATGGAGAACGAGGGATTGCGTTATGTCGGTGGATACATTGCACATAAATTTCCTCAACACCAGTTTTTGCTACCACTGAGAACTCGATTGGTGACAATACCTGGATTAATTACATTTCCAGGGAAAAGAAAAAGCTGATGCAACTGACTTGCAATTTTTTGAAAAATTAAAAGTTATGGAGAAGCTGTTCTGAACTTATCATGGAGAGAAAAACCGAGGGCAGGTAGAAATTCTGTCAAGACTTTAGTAGATGAAATAACGAAATTTGTAGTTCTACCACTGGACGTCGTAACATTTTTGTGCGATGCAGAATTTTTTTAGAATGCGTATCCTGAACCAAAATATGAAAAACATGCGAAGTGAAAAACGCAAATTGTCAAAGTTAATAACATAAATTAATAGAACTAAGGGTTCTCAGAAAAGTGTATTGATAAGCTATCTCATGAATGTTACTTTTCACCTGTAAAGTTGTTTATTAATCATATTCTTGATGTTATATCATTATAAAGTTCAATATTCTATGAATGAAATAAATCTTTATTGCCCTTCCATTACCTTTATAAACAAACTATTGCATTTTTCTTAATAAAAGTTTGACAATATTGAGTAAATCCATTATTAGAATTAAAATCTTTTGGTTTATCAACAATACCTTTCGAGTCTTACTGTACCCTATCCGCTGTGTGACGTAGGTGTAGCACCGCCTACCTGCGCGTGAACAGACCTTCTCTTTCTTAGACCATGGGTATGTGTGTGTGAATGTGCGATCTCCCGTGGGATGTTTACGAGAGGAACAGTGACTCTCACAGGGAGACTGCCTCGATCTGGAGATGCTGATATGTGCTTTTGGCCTGGTGTAGTGTTTAAAGAAACCGCCACAGTGAAGATTCGTTACTCATGGCCGTAGAAGAAAGTAAGAAAGATCGCCCGGTGACATTTAGATCTTTTCCAGACTTTCGATGGAAAACCCCCGGTTGTAAAGCAGTGAAACTGATCAATGTCTACATAGTGAATTTTCCAATTTAATGTCCCATTAGACATTTTCTTGCATGTAATGAATGCCATTTCAAGTTTTAATATAATGATATGTTTCTTTCAACAGGAATTCTCGAGTTGCGTCCTGAAAGGACGAATATTTGGAACTGGTGTTTTTACTCTTACATACTGTATGACATATATTGTGTCTAAAATCATTATGACCTTTTTACTTTGTTTGATGACCAGGGTGTTATTCACTAGTATTGCTTGAAACCAAATTTCCTCTAGTTATGTTTTCCATGGATAGCAGGTGTGAATCACTATTTCATGACCATAGCTTTTGCTGAGTTACTGACGTGTGAATGAGTCGGGATGTGGCTGATGCTACGACGGTGAGTGAGGACGGAACATAGCTTAAACGCTGTTGGCCCAGTGTTCGACTTTCCGACCGGCCAATGAAGAATTAGAGGAATTTATTTCTGGTGATAGAAATTCATTTCTCGTCATAATGTGGTTCGAATTCCACAATCAGCTGTAGGTCCCATTGCTAGGTAACCAGTTCGTTCTTAGCCATGTAAAACAAATCTAATCCTTCGGGCCAGCCCTAGGAGAGCTGTTAATCAGCTCAGTAGTCTGGTTAAACTAAGATATACTTAAACTTTTTTCTTTTACTGAGTTACTTTCGTTAAATTTGTCAATAACGTCTAGTTTTGTACGTCAGTGTTTAATTTCATAGGCCTTTGTTGTAAAGACAGATTAGTGAGAGAAGTCGACAATGGAGAAGGGATTTGCTGACCCAGGGATGAGCCACGGCTACCACAGACATCTTAGAGAAGCAAGAAGATTGATTTTGTTCTTAAAACAGATGAAGCAATAAAAGATGGCCCTGTTTGACCTGGAGAACAGGACCATTAACATTATATATATGTATGTATGTATGTATATATATATATATATATATATATATATATATATATATATATATATATGTATGTATATATATATATATACATATATATATATATATATATATATATATATATATATATATATATATATATATATATACATATATATATATATATATATATATATATATATATATATATATATATATATATATATATATATATATATATATATATATATGAATTTTTGTCGCATGCACCATTACATTTTTTTATATTCACAAACATTATGATTCCCCTTGGGAGTACATTATTCTCAAGGTACAGTGATCTGGATTTTTATTAGACCACATTTGTGGCTTGATGTTTGTGTATATATAAAAACATCACAGTGTATGTGACAAAATTATTATTGTATATATATATATATATATATATATATATATATATATATATATATATATATATATATAATATATATATATATATATATATATATATATATTTTTTTTTTCTTCTTTTACAGTTATCGCCACCGGATCGCAAACTTTTAGGAATCTTATGGGTAAAATACCAGACAGTAGTGGTGTAGGCAGACCGCAAGCCTTGGAGTGAGAGGAAAGTCTTAGCAGTTATCAGTCACAACCCTCTACAAGGGTTGGGCTGTATTTGTCCCCAAGGAACACACCTGGGGTCTTAATCTCCAAATTTAATTAAGCTCCTGCTGAGCTTCCTCACTTTACTGGCCATAGACTTCTCTCCATAATCTGCAGGTATGCGCTGAAGGTGCTGCCCGAAGCAATGCCCCAAGCAACATACGAGGCCTTGTATAGCGAGGGTGGTCTTCATCTTGAGTTCAGTTCAGCTCAGTTCAGCTCAGTTCAGTTCAGTCGACTTTCAACCATGGGTAACCTCTTGCCGATTGAGTCCCGAGCTGCAGGCTGTGGAACTCACCTTTCTCACACTTGACTGATTGTGCCATTCCCGGACGTTGCCAATAAAACTAGTATCACCTCGACGTAAAGTTGTGTGTGCAAGCCAAGGCCAATACAGTGGAGGTCAGACGGAGAAGAGATTATCGGTGACTCACCTTCCAGAGTGGGCCACAATTCACCCCACGTGGACACAACATTCCCACCTGACCCTTTTAAGTGACCCGTGGCCGACAACCACAACTTAGTACTGCGGAAGTATACGTTCAGGGCAGTAGGACAGTGATGGGAAAGTGCTTTATTAACAATGCCAAATTCATGTTCTGTGTATGGTTGCTCAAATAGCAAGAGGAAGACAAAAGGAAATGGAATCAGATATTTTCGTTTTCCAAAAGAATAGTGGGTAAAGGCGTGTTGCCATGCTGATGCAATTAATATCAAATATGCACTTGTGTGTTCAGTGCATTTCAGCCACAAGGACTACAATGAGGGAATATCAAGAGACAGCCCTAAGAATATGAGAGCGCTGAAGAAAGACGCTATTCCTTCTATGTTTTTACCAAAAGGTGAGTTAATTGTTGCAAAGCACGTCATGTGTGATATTGAAACAGAATTTAACAATGTAATTAAGGAACTAAAAAGGAATATACAATTACGATTACTGTTGGCATGTCGTAATACGCAAAGACAATACTTTTTGTAATGCAAGTTCTCTTTGATGTTGTTGCAGTGGAAGCGCTAACAGTCTCTCCACAGGCGACAGATAGGAGGTCAAAGAAATGTCTTTACAATCCTACGGTGCAAGATCATCTTTGTGATGGAAAGCCAACGGTTACTTCAGAGCAAGAGGATTCTAATGAAATAATTGTATTAGAATCAGAAAATATAGAGAAACCATGTGCAACAGAAAATGGCAATCAGGAGTTCGAAAAAGAGTTGCAAAAACTAAGAACTGAATTAATAGAAGTGAAAGAAGAAAATGCCAAATTAAAGATATTGGAAAAAGACTTGCAAAATCTAGGGAAGAAATTACAAGAAGTGCAGAAAGAAAATGCCAAATTAAAAGAATATATAACTCAGTTGAATGATAATGCTGTGCTAATTATCAGAAATGTTGTGCTAAAAAGAACTGAAATTATTTTAGAGCCATTTTTTAGTAAAACACAGATTAAAGCCATTGTAACAAAGAAGTGAGGGAATGGAGCAGTGAAGATATTGCTTCTGCTTTAACTTTAAGAAGTATAAGTGCTAAGGCTTATAAATACCTGCGACTTAAAAAAGGATTTCCATTGCCATGTGAAACCACATTGAAAGAAAGAGCTCGTAATTTTTATTGCGAGCCAGGGATTTTGACAAGTGTATTAGCATTATTACGAGCTAAATCTGAAACTTTTACAATTAATGAAAGACTTGCAGTGTTAAGTTTGGATGAAATGTCTATTATAGATGAATATTGTATCGACAAAGGCATGGATGTATTATATGAGCCGCATGACAAAGCTTTAGTATTCATGCTACGAGGATTAATTGGAAAATGGAAACAACCAGTTTATTTCAACTCGGCCACACGGATTTAAAAACATTGCTATTAGAAATCATAGTACATACAGAAGCCGTGGGTTATCCAGTTGTTGCAACTGCGAATGACATGGGGTCACCCAACCTTCGTATGTGGAGGGAATTAGGCATAGATCCTGTTAAGAACAAAATTTCGTTCAAAAACCCTAGTGCAGAGAGGGAAAAATATGTTTTTGCAGATGTTCCCCATTTAGTAAAGCTAGTTCGAAACAATTTCCTTGATTCAGGATTTTATTTGGGTAATGACTATATATCTGACGAAAGCATTCGTGAAATGGTAATGAAACAGCCAACAGAATATGGGTTAGCTTACAAAATTCATAATCATCATCTAACTGTTAATGGACATCAGAGGCAGCATGTTAAATTTGCTGCTCAGTTGCTCTCATCGTCTTGTGCAAATGCTTTGAGGTATTTGGGGAGTAGGGGACTATTAGTATCTAGCAACTGGAAGCCTACCTCAGATTTTATAGCACTCATCAATGACTGGTTTGATATTATGAATTCGAATCATATATATGGAGACGTATCTACTAGAAATGCCTTCGGAATAGAAACAGATTCTCAAGTACATACCCTGGAGAAGGTGGTAGAAGTAATGAGTACTTTAAAGGTAAAATCACCGAAGACAAGAGGTCTGTATAAATTTCAGAAGGGGATCATTCTCTCAAGCAAGTCCATTGTTGGCCTTTACAATATGGTTAAAGATCTCTATGGTGTTGACTATATTTTGACGCAAAAATTAAATCAGGATTGCCTAGAGCATCTGCTTGGCTGCATAAGGCAAATGAAGGGGACCTATGACCATCCTAATGCTGTAGAATTTAAGTTCAGGATTAGATCAGTAATTTTAGGTAAGAATGTTAGGATAATAAGTGAAAAAACAAACACAGATCCAGAAGGCAATAATGACAATAATATTATGATGGTGAATGATTCTGCTGTTAATATCAAGCACAAGGAGGATAGAGAATTATCATTAGAATTGTATTTGAGCAGTTCTTTATTTAAAGACCTCGATTTTGAGTGCCCTGAAGAGGATATAGAGGATAGCGAAGAAGCATGCAAAGAGAATAGAGACAATGAAAAAACAGCAGCCAGTGTCATTGAAAATGAAGCACTGAAATACATAGGGGGTTATATCATCAAAAAGTTCTCAAAATATCCTGAATCAGGAAAAAAAGTGTCCATGTGTACCAGTGACTCATGGGTAGGGATGGTGAGTAGAGGCGGACTTCATTTGCCTTCAGAGGAATTTCTTTCTCAGCTGACCGTGTTATGAGAGATATTCACCAGCATTCATGGCAAATCTCTGCTAGGGGGCAAAGACTGCATAAAAACTCTGGTTGCAGAACTGGAAAGAGAAGGAACAAATATTTTCAAAGAGGTCATAAAATTCTTTGCTAAAATTTCAATATATTTTAGGATAAGGCATATGAATAATCAAATAAAGATGAAAAAAAAAGGCTAAAGAAATCGAAAGTGACAGAAGCAGTGCCAAAAAAAAATTAAGTTAAATATATAGAAATATATATGTGTAAATTAATGTTTAGTTTTTAGAATATATATCCTCTTCATGGTTTGTTTCTTATTCATTATGTAAATATTATTTTTAAATATACAAATTGCAATAAAACCAGTATTTTCTTCAGTCCCTGCTTCTTAATGACATCTTAGGTAACTAATGATATGGCTATATTACTGTATTCTATCAATAACATCCATAATTCTACATTAAACAAACGGTAATAGCATAAATGACGAGGTACTCGTTCAATGTATGATGGATAAAAAATAAGGTAAATTATTTGATATTATAGCTGTCTCAAAAGGAGTGAAACATTACTCAGAAAAACTTTAAGAAATAAACAAATTCAGTGCAAGGCGACCATCGCCCTCACCGCATGGGTACAACCCACCGGTTATAATCCACACCTTTGTTATACTGTATTGGCCTTGGGTCACTCTGAACCCAGACAGCCACACCTAGGGTCTTTCTGGAGATGTGGCCCAAGAAATTTGTCTCGGCCGTTTCTCTCCGACTGACCTATACTGTATTGGCCTTGGTGCAAGCAGTAACAGGAAGCACAGACGGAGCTTTAGCAGTGCAGTTACCTATGTAGCCGTGCCTCTGTGTTCCCAATTGCCTGAAGTATCCGCCCATACCGAGGATGATAGAAATTCATAGCCGACAGGATTAGGGACCACTTGCAAGTGGCCACTATTCATACATTTGATGCGTTGTCATCCACTCAGTAATTGCTGTTGTGTCCTTTTTCCATTTGTTATTTTAGTGAGTGTCCAGTTGCTTCCCTGTTGAGTTCACCAAGTTGTGTGTGTAAATAATAAACTAGTGTTAAGAAACACACTTCCACTTGGCAACCTTTCAATTATTAATTATTCTTCCAGTTATTCTGTCTGTGGGCTTACGAGTGGTTTTGTAAGGCTGATATTATTAAATTGAAAATAAAAATGCAGTCTACCCCATTGTAATATATGTATATATATATATATATATATATATATATATATATATATATATATATATATATATATATATATATATATATATATATATATATATATATATATATACATATATATGTATATGCATATATGTATGTATATATATACCTGCATATGCATATATATGTATATATATATATATATATATATATATATATATATATATATATATATATATATATATATATATATATATATGTATGTATATATATACATAATATATATATATATATATATATATATATATATATATATATATATATATATATATATATATATATATATATATATATATATATATATATATATATATATATATATATATAGAATCTACTAGTCATTTTACCAGACACACATGTAATTCTAATAGCCACAATGCCCTCTTAACTTCTCGAATTCTTTGATGTTAAAAAGTATTAAAATACTTATCCAGTAATTTCAATGAAAATACAAAATGACATTTTTATGATAAAAAGTTTTATATATACTTACTAAGTAACTACATAGCTATTATGTTTCATTTATCGGCAGATTAAATTTGAAAATTCGCAGTAGCGTTCCAATATTTTGGTGTAGGTAACTTGCCCTGCCCACTTTCGGGGAAGGATAGGTACACTACTACTAACAAGCCCAATTCATTTATGCCCTATGCCCATGTGAGGGGGGAGGAGGGCTCTGATCATGTTGTTACTTGGTAAGTATATATAAAATGTTATTTTATCATAAAAATGTCATTTTTATATAGGCTAAGTAACTTACCCAGTAACTACATAGCTGAATCCCACACTGACAGGATGAAGATGAATTTTGAAATAGCAAGTACTTAACAGTGATAAAATGTTTGTTGTTACCTACCCTGTGAGAGCGCTACAGCAGGAAAATACTGCCTCTGATGTGGCTCATCTCGACCAAAGTGGCGTGGCAGTGAAGCCAGACATGCCTCTACATCAGTGGGGCTTTGCAGCCGAGAAGTACTCCGATGGCTGCCAAAGCATACAATAAAACACAAATGTCCTTGCCCTGGTTACAGTACCAAAACCAAGATCATAAAAACAAGTTACACACACACCATATAAAAACCAGTTACCATAACCCATTCATAACAAGACACAACGAATGATTGGTACTCCAGGTACTCAGTAACCTCTAACTTCCCAAAGCTAGACAACCCAAATTCAAGGTGAGTGGACAGAGAAATGTGAGAAATACCCCCTATCCTTCCTCCCCAACACCATGCCAGCCACGGATAATGGGCCAAGGGTACTGCAGTTCTCATATACAGTTTCAACATCAGGTAGATAAAAATTTGCAAACACTGACCTGCACATCCAGAAGGTGGATTACAAAACTGCAGAGAGGGATAAATTCCACTTGAAGGAAAGCGAAGTAGCTACTGCCCTAATTTCGTGGGCTTTAACTTTGCAAATTGGCATGTCTTCCTCTTAGAGTCTTAATGTGTGACTCAGAAATCATGTCTCTCAAGAAGAACGCCATTTGGCGTTGTTGGATAAAGGACGGGTCAGGTCCTTACCTTAACACCAGAGGTTAGGAGATGTGCCTCTGATTCTCTTAGTCCTCTCCAGATAATACTTTAATGCTCTTACTGGACAAAGTGCTCTCTCTTGGTCCGTAGGACCTAGAATGTCCGTTAAACTTTTGATTGTGAATGAACTGGGCCAGGGTTGCGTTGTTGGATAAAGGACGGGTCGGGTCCTTAACTGAACACCAGAGGTTAGGAGACGTGCCTCTGATTCTCTTAGTCCTCTCCAGATAATACTTTAATGCTCTTACTGGACAAAGTGTTCTTTCTTGGTCCTTAGGACCTAGAATGTCCATTAAACTTTTGATTGTGAATGAACGAGGCCAGGGAATAGACGGTGTTTCATTCTTCACTAAGAACCCCATAGTAAAGCAACAAACTCCATCTCCTTGTGCAAATCCTACCTTCTTGCTCAAAGCCTGCAACTCACTAGTTCTCTTAGCAGTAGCCAAAGCAACTAAAAATAGTGTCTTCCTTGTAAGATCTCTGAGGGATGTGAATTGAAGAGGCTCAAAGGGAGGACCTGAGAGCCATTTTAAAACAACATCTAGATTCCAGGACACAGAATCTGACCTCTCCTGTTTCGAAGTGTCCAGTGATTTGAATAGGTCACCAATGTCTTTATCAGTTGACAGATCCAGACCTCAATGTCTAAATACAGAGCTGTCTTTATCAGTTGACAGATCCAGACCTCAATGTCTAAATACAAAGCTGAGTATCGCTCTGTAGCCCTTGATCGTGGTTGTACCTAATCCTTGGGAGGCCCTTAAAAATAGCAAAAATTCTGCTGTTTGCGCTACAGAGGTAGAAGTAGATGATACACTGCGTCTTCTGCGCCAGCTGCGGAATATTGCCCACTTATTCTGGTAGACATTGGAGGAAGACTGGCGACTACACTTTGCAACTGCTTCCGCAGCTGATCTCGAAATGCCTTTCGTTCTGACAAGCTTTCTGACAGTCTGAAGCCTGTCAATGCGACAGTGGATAGTCGATGGAACTGGTGAAAATGTGGCTGCTTGAGTAGATTTCATTGCTGTGGAAGCAGTCTTGGGAAATCTACCAGGAGATTGAGATCTGGAAACCACTCCTGTGGCCAAAAAGGAGCTACCAGAGTCATCGACATGTTGTCATGCAGGAGAAATTTGTTGATTGTGTCTCTCACCATGCTGAATGGTGGGAAGGCATAGATGTCCAGGTTCGACCAGTCCTGGAGCATCGCATCCGTTGCCCACACGAGAGGGTCTGGGGCTGGCAAGTAATACAAAGGAAGTTGATGATTCCTCAAAGTTGCAAATAGATCTACTGATGGCTTTCCCCACCGTTTCCACAGGTCGGTGCATACCTGCCGATTCAGTTCCATTTTGTGGGTAGGACCTGTTTGCAACGACTTAATTCGTCTGCTATGACAATTAGCGTGCCCTGTATAAAGTGAGTGACAATCTTGATATAGATAAAAAGATCTCTGGTTGCTTGATACAGTGAAAAGGAGTGGGTCCCTCCCTGATTCTTTATGTAGGCCAGAGCTGTTGTATTGTCCGAGTGGACTATGACTGTGGAGCTGCAAGATGCTGTTGCAAAGTGCTGAAGGCTAAATATATTGCCTTCAGCTCCTTCACATTGATATGAAGTCCTTTCTCGGATTGTGACCATGTCCCTGAAACTCTTGTTTTCTAGCAGAGTCCCCCAACCCATATCTGATGCGTCTGAATATAATGTGAGGTTAGGGCTCAGAGGGTGTAGAGATTTCCCTTCTGCAAATCTTCCTGTTACGAGCCACCACCCAAGGTCCTCCTTGATCTTGGAAGTGATTGGAAAAACAAACGAGTCCGGAAGAATCTTCCTCTGCCAGCTGGTCTTTAGAAAAAACTAACACCCTCATGTGTAGTCTCCCTAGCGGAACAAACTTTTTTCTATGGATGAGAGGGTTCCCAGTAAACTCATCCACTGGTTGGCCGAGCATGACAGGAGAGAGAGAGGAAGTTCTGAACCGTCTGAATGCAGGATTGGATTCTCTTGTCAGATGGAAAAGCCCGAAAAGTCTGAGAATTGATCTTCATTCCCGAATATAGAATCAACTGACTCGGGACTAATTGGGATTTGACTAGGGATATCAACAGGACCAACCCTTGGGCTAACAGAAGAGTCTTTGTGAAGTCCTCCATGCAATTTGATTCTGAGGGGGAGCGTAAGAGCCAGTCTTCTAGATAGACACAAATGTTGATCCTCATGAGATGTAGCCACTTTGCTAATGGGACGACGACACAAGTGAAAACTTGAGGGGCTGTCGATAGGCCAAAGCACAGTGCTTGGAATTGGAAGACCTTGTCCTGGAACACAAACTACAGATACTTCCTGGCTTCTGGGTGAACTGGAACGTGGAAGCATGTGTCCTGCATGTCTATAGTTACCATACAATACCCTTGACAGATGGAAGGCAGAGCTGAATGGGTGTCTCTATTTTCAATTTTGTAGTTTGAACATAGAAATTCAGGACGCTGATATCCAGGACAGGTCTCCAACCTCCCGATAACTTTGGGATCATTCTAAAACTCCAAGGTTCTAAATTTCTGTCCTCCCACTTGCTCAAAAAATGTAGAAGTCTGGCCCCCACTGGTACACAGAGGATAGTATCCTCATTTGCGAGAGGAAGGCTTGACTGCTGACTTCTTGATTGGTCAAACGGATCTAGAATACACTCGAGAACGGGACTGGAATTTGCCTCTACCACCTTGAAATGCTTGCTGTAGAGGTGAAACCGTTCTGGATGCAATAGAAGATGATGAAGAACGTCCAGACTCCTTCAGACATTTGGTGGACTGAGCCATTAAGTCCTGAGTAGACTTCTTTTGCAACTCTGTTGCAATATGCTCTACTGTGGCACAGGGAAAGAGACTATGCTGATCTAAAGGAGCAAAAAGAAGTGTGGATCTCTGGGAAGGGGTGACCCCTTTTGAAGTGAATAACACCACTGTTCTGGCTTCTTAAGAACTCCACTGTGAACAAGGTAGTCCTCTATCTTCTTCGCTAAGGAACCGACTGTCCAATCTAAAAAAACTTAAGGTCTCGAAGACCTTAAAGATATCCTTCATCAAATGTTCAAGTTCTGATGTCGTGAATAAAATCTTGGATGAGGAGAAAGCAGATCTCCGTGATGAATCAACTAAACTGGAGAAGTCCCCCTTGGGAGGAGGCAGAAACTCCCAACGACAGGGCTTCCCCAGTCACATAAGACAAGTACCTCCTCTTAAATAAACGAGAAGGAGGAGAGCAAAATACCCCATCCTTTGTCAAATGGTCAAGTTCTGATTTTGTGAATAAAATCTTGGATGAGGAGAAAGCAGATCTCTGTGACGAATCAATTAAACTGGAGAAGTCCCCCTTGGGAGGAGGCAGAAACTCCCAATGACAGGGCTTCCCTAGTAACATAAGACAAGTACCTCCTCTTAAATAAACGAGGAGGAGGAGAGCAAAATACCGCATCCCCCAGATCTATCTTGTCTATCAGCCGACTATCAATGCCTGACAGAGTTTTCTTTGAAGACGAAGATAGCACCATCTTAGGCACCCTAGAAGCTTCCAAAGGCTGTCTCATCATAAAAGCCGAACTTGGCGAAGACAGAGTCGCTGGTGAAAAGAAATCCAGGAAGCAAAACAAGAAGTACTTCAGAAGAGAAGCATAGGCTGAAGAAGGCTGATCCTGTTTGACATCCTCCTCTTCAGACAAAATGGGTGAAAGAGCCAGAACCTCAAGCTCATGAATCACTGTCGGTTTGCATAACAGATCTAGAACGCTGTCTAAGTGTCACTGAGTCGGTTCCAGAGAAGGATCCAGAAAAGAAGAAGAAGTGGAGTGTGGCGCTGGATGCCTAGATGAGGTTGGCACCAGCTTGGAAAGGAAGCGAGCGCACACTGACGACTGTGCATGAACTACATGCTTACCCGATCCTACAGGCACCTTGGATCCTCTAGACCCCACTCTGAGCTTGGATCCCTTGTATCCCACTAAACACTTGGATCCCACAGATCCCACTTGATGACTGGATCCCTCGGTTCCCACTGGACAAATGGATCCCTCGAATCCCAATGGCTGTTTGGATCCCTCGGACCCCACTACATACCTGGATCCCTCAGATCCAACTACATACCTGGATCCTTCAGATCCCACTAAACTGGATCCGTTGGATCTCTTGGATCCCATTGGATGCTCGGATCCCTTGGATACTGAAGCACGATCTACGGTTTTCTTGGGCGACAAAAACTGGCACACTGACACAGACACTGCAGGCGACACATTAGTCAGCAGATCATCTCAAGAACTACATGATGGTTTGGGACTTTGATCCCAATCTCTGTTCCACTTGCATGGGATTGGAAAATCGGACTCAGCCACGGATATTGGCCTTTTCAGTGGCCTGGATGCACTCTTAAAGTAGCAGCTGCGCTTCTGACTCACTTTACATTTGGCTGAGTTGGATCCCAAATCCGAATCTTCGATGAAAGGGCATGAACACCGATATGGACGCCTTTCCAGCGGCTGTCTGCTGAGTCCTAGGAATCTTGAACAACCGGCTCAGTTGAGGGGGCGACTACCTGTGGGCAAACCCCACCGCCCTCCCTTGGACTTACAGTTTGCCTCCTCCCAGGTTTAGGGGAGTTTGACAGGGACCTTCATCTAGGAGCATCAGTGAGACGAGTAGCCACCTCCTCCACTGACACAACACTTGCACTGTGCTCACTGGCACTAAACTTATCCATAAGGCCCCTCACTGAAGTCCCTATTTGAGCTCCAGTGTTAACTAAAAGACCAATTTTCTGGTCCATTCTGGCTTCCAGACTGGCGATGTCGTTGGGTTTGGAAGGTTGGAAGTTGGATAACAGAGTCATAGGTAAAGTCAGAGGACTGGTGATAGGGCAAAATGCAGTCACAGAAGTCGAAAGGGCAAGCAAAACAAGAGAACCCTGACTAACTGAACTCTTAGCTTTGGCTTTAGCAGCTGCTCTCCTTAGTCTGTTCTTCTCAAGTTTATCTAAATAACTAGTCAAAGTTTTCCATTTCCCCTGATCCCACTCTTTGCATTAGTCACACGTCAAGACTGAGGAGTAATTTTGCCTTCTACATTGAAAACAAATGGTATGAGAATCATATTTAATTGAAGTCAGTCTGGTATTGCAGCCCTTTCTGCAAAACCTACTGCTAGCAGAACTAGAGTCAGACATCCTAATAATAAGCAAGAGTCTAAGCTAAATAAGCTAATACAATTAGCGCAATCGCTGCCAAGACAAAGAATACTTCACCAAAAAACGATGAAAACCATTCGGTGAATTATATTAAATCAAATGAAAGCTGACGTCAACAACCATGTTAAGCTGTCAACCAGCAGAAACGAATTGGGCTCGTTAGTAGTGTTGTACCTATCTTTCCCGAAAGTGGGCGGGGCGAGTTACCTACATTACACCAAAATATTGGAATGCTACCGCAAATTTTCAAATTTAAGCTTCCGATAAATGAAACGTAATAGTTATGTAGTTACTTGGTAGGTTACTTATATAAAAACGATTTTTTTTTTTACAAAATATTCATTAATTTCTAATCTACAGTGCATATAGAGTGAATCGATTCTTTGTAATTCTATTCTTACTGTAATAGAGACAGTTGTTGTTAAACCGGCTAGTTTTATAAGAACGGACACCCTTATAAATAATAATAATAATAATCATAATAATAATAATAATAACAACAACGAAAAATTATTTCAAAATACTGTGATAATTGCATGGAAAATCTGAATGAATATATGTTTCTTGTATTATAATACAAAGGTCCGAGTTAAAATGTATAAAATGTAACAATCATTAAATCTGATCGTTGTATTATTATCAGTAAACACTTATGTATCTTAATTTCACCAATAAATAGTAATTATTAGCAGATTTATTTTGTCGCAACAAGAGTGAATAATCATTCAACATAACTTACATCCTAGAAATTATAATAACAAAAATAGCCACCATAAAATCGGTAATAACAACAGTATTAACTAGAAAGGGTAGTCAGATCACAAACCTGCTCCAGGGTGGCTATCTAATTTATCCGTGTGCTGTCATTTACATTTATTTCCGGAAATAAAAGGCCACCATTAGCATAGTTACCCAAACAGTTTGTGTCGGTAACGTTTCCCTTCTCGATCATCAGTAAAGTGTCCTTTTCCATAAATACACAGCGACAATAACAATGCCAATCTAGTGAAGCATTAATATAAAACAAAAATGTGAACATCATTCTAATTGGAATTCACGTAAACTCGCAAACAAACAAAAAGCAATACGCAGACCGACCAAAAAGATTCCAAAGCATAACCTCCCTGGTGAAGGCAATAACGCGGAATCACATCAATGCTAACAAGAGCTAAACACTCGCCCCCCAGGACCGCTGGAAGATGCTCCTCCTCCTTCCTATTGGTCGATGGCGACGAGCTAACGCAGCCAATGAGACAAAAGATAAGCTGAAACATCTTCTTCAATGATTCGGCGAGGAAGTTTAGACGCTCCGTGAGAGCGGGGCAATTGGCAAACTTCTCTTTGAGCCCACTTTCGCGAGTTTTGAGTGTCTGACGCAACTCGAAGACGGGCCCAGCTGAGACCCCTGCGAACGGGAAATTTATTGGAATCGTTTCCAGAAGTTTACTTTGAATTGTAATCAGTTTTGTTTCCCGTGAATTTGAATTAGCTCTTTATCTTGTAAATGTCGGCCGGAAATCACAAATTTAAGTATATGTAAAGAAGGTTAATCTTGAGATTTTATCTACTCGCTTCATATGAACATAAGTTAATGTTGTGATTTATAAGTTTATTTGTAAATGACGTGAGCTATTTGTAACACTCTTGATATGCTATAAATCTTGTTTATTGGAGGTTACCACTATGCATAGGCAAATCTTGGGATTTATCTGTAATTTTGTCAATTTCACCTCATGAAACTCTTTATTCATCTCATGAAACTATCATCTTTATTCATTTCGGGAATTAAATTAATCTCGGTAGTAAAAAGATGTTTAGGATAAACTACTGAACTTGAAACAAACAAACGAACAAACAAACAAATTAGTGGTGTTAACTTGCGAATACATGCAAAATGAAAACCGTCACACGAAAGCGCGTTTGTGTCGCGGGAAATCAGCAATAGCTGTGCTAATAAATCCACTTGATTCAAAGAGAACAAAACATTTCATCTCTCTTCAATAGGGATGCTAACTTAAAATATCAAAACAGAAAAAATTAATGAAATGTTTACATCATCACTCAAACTTTTTTCCGAGAGCATGAAAACAACAAACAGAATCTTGTCTTTTATATCTACTAAAGCCGTTCGAATAACCATTACAACAAAAGGAATTGTACTGCTGCACGTATTTCAAACGAACTACCCGCAATAAAGAAAACTTTTTTTTACAAAGAGCCCAGAAACAAGTGAATGTATTTTCCTTATTTCCTGGTTTCTGGTATTCTAAAATACCTTTCGCAAAGCACAAACAGTCACTAAGAAAGGAATGCTTAGAGAAGAAACAATACAACTTTTGGTATCTTGAAAACGACAACTGAAAAAACAGCAGCATCCGAGAAAATTTGCTTGGTGAAACAAAAGACAAAGATGAGGCGGCGTTTCTGAACATGAAAGAGAGCACGCTAAAAACAGTTTCGCCTTCTTGAAATACCTGGACTCGATGAAGCTTTGGTCTCATGGAGGAGGAAGGAATTTTTTTCTTATACACGTCTGATTTCTTAGATGAACTTAATGCTGTTGAAACTGGGAGAGAGAGAGAGAGAGAGAGAGAGAGAGAGAGAGAGAGAGAGAGAGAGAGAGAGAGAGAGAGAGATATTATATTTTAAACCTGTCACTGTGTGTGCGAGGTAGGAAAGATAGAAAGAGAGAACCTAACATGTACTTACACTGATCTCTGTGATAATTCATTTCAGCTCAGTTTTTTAGTTTTCTGTAAAAGAAAACTATTGTGCTGGCTTTGTCTGTCCGTCCGCACTTTTTTTCTGTCCGCCCTCACATCTTAAAAACTACTGAGGCTAGAGGGCTGCAAATTGGTATGTATATCATCCACCAGCCAATCATCAAACATACCAAATTGCAGCCCTCTAGTCTCAGTCGCTTTTGTTTAATTTAAGCTTGAAGTTAGCCATAATCGTGCTTCTGACAAAGATACAGGATAGGCCACCACCAGGCAGTGGTTAAAGATTCATGTGCCGCGGCTCATAACAGCATTATACCGAGACCACCGAAAGATAGATCTGTTTTCGGTGGCCTTGAGTATACGCTGTAGTGAATGTACAGAAAACTCGACTGCGCCGAAGAAACTTAGGCGCATTTTTTATTAACTTATTTTTATTTCATACGCGAGGTAGATTGTTACAAAGATGAAGCTGACACTGAAGTCAGAATATGTCCATACTGATAAGAACAATATTTGTGAATGATTACAAGGTTAAAAATATCTACATATAACACTGAAAATGAAAAAGCTCATACAAAAATTGTTTACAATTCCAATCACCTCATCTTCACAAAATTTACAGGGAGTGCGTGTAATGTTCCTGCAATATCATTCCAACAGAATTTCAAAATAGCATCACGAATGGTAAAACAGTGTAACAGTTACAAATAATCACCAGTCTGTATGGCAGGATTCTCTCGTTTCTTTTCCATTATTCTGAATGGAACTAATTATAGCACTTAAAGGATCGTTGCAATTATACAATGATGATTCTACATCATTATTTTTAGATGCCTAAACTCCCTTTAGGAAAACCTCAGATATATGAAAAAATATAATAATCTTATATTAATCGCAAGTGGCATAATCTTAAGTATAATTATACACTGTTAAATTGTCAAAATCTGGGCTTCTTGGCAAGCATGCTCATTACATTACTTTTATGATACGAAAGACTCAGAAAATTTGACAGCCTTGTAATAGCCCACACCAAGACATTTTAATAAAACGTCTGGAATAATAACCAACAAATCACAGCTCGCAAATTTATTTGCATGAAAAGTTTAGAATTTCTTGTAAGAAATATAAATTTTCAGAACATGAAGTTAAATTTAGCATATCGTTTATTTCTATTACGAGTAATGCCATCATTATGACACTGACTAGTTATTACCATGCATACAAAATACTTCAATGTGTTTACATATCCAACATCACTTCTATCATCCTTCAGTGGATGAATGCTTTTGTGTTGTTTTAGATCATATCTGTAACCACGCACGAGTGTCTTTATGGGGTTGCCTGAATTCACAAAGAGCTTCCTTACCAGCTATATATACCATTTTATGCAGACCTACAGCAAGGTGAACCAAAAACACTAAATTCTCAACGTAGGTGATAATATTTGAGCTTACTGATTCACCTTCATCCGATCACAATATCTTTAGAAAGACGCCACAACACATTTGCAAAAACAGGCTTCATTAACATATTCCTCCCTGAAGCACTCCACGTATATGAACACCGCGCAAAGGCCATTTCTTCTTCAAAGCTAAACCAACAAAGACGCATTAAGAGAATTTCATCAGGCCAGGAAGAACCAACCGACCGTTAAATAACCGCCGAAATATTCAAACATTCAAATAATCATATTCATAACGAATCACAGGATCCTTTCGGTACGCAGGAAGCTAATTAAAATGTCGAGATCTGAACCCAATATATAAATCTATTTCTGATTACTCTAATGAGCCGTAATTTTAACAAGCGTCATTAGTGCTAATGGCCCCCGCCAACTATGCCAATGCATCTGAATGCATCGATCTGAGCTCCGGAAAACACGACAATTCAGTGATCCAAACAACTGGCCTTTGAGGAATTCGGGGAACCCAGCAACGGGTAATGACGATTTATTATTTTTTTCAGAATTTATGCTCAAAAGGGTAATCTGACCAAACTGTACTCTGTAAAGAATATGAAAGTTGACTTCCACATCAAATGAAACCTATTCTACAGCCAAAATACGGTCGCCCATGTATGCCCAAATTGAGTCAAGGCACTGACTTTTCAAAAAGATACTGGTTAATTTATTCAGCAAACACGGTGGAAGACGAAGAATTTAAGTCTGGAGGTAAATGGGACAAAGGATAATCAAATCGGCTGATTCCGGTGTTCGCAACTTCTGCACACTATTTGCGAAACTGCAAGTCTTTCATTTACAGAACATTTCCTCTTCAGTCTTACGGACGCCAGTGATCTATAATAATGCTTTAAGGTGGTTCACGTGCTGAGAGTTTGCGATCCATAACTTCAAGAATTTCGTAATCATTGTCATTATCATAACTTTTTTAAGGTAGAAGCCGCAAGAGTAGTAATGAAGATAAGGTATTCGTTAATTTAGTAGTAGTAGTAGTAGTAGTAGTAGTAGTAGTAGTAGTAGTAGTAAAAATTATTTAGAGGTTCTTCATCGTAATTTGTAAACGAACATATTGAACCGATATTAACAATTAGTGCTACAATAAAATGAAATCAACACAAAGACGACGAAGTAACCACAAGAAATAACACTAATACGTTCTTTTTCAGGTTATTTATGAATCCATGTAATCAGGAGACGTTGGATTTACATTACTTGTGAGTTTCACTTCATTCTTCTCAGACTGGTCTTGAATTCCATGTTCTCGGTTTCCTAACTTCAAGAAATTAAAATGAAATCGAGAAAAATAAAAAAAAAAAACGAGAAAACAGACTGTTTCAGTCCACTTGGTTTGCTCTGGTCTTGATTTTCTAAGCTTCAAGATTTGGTTGTATGGTGACCGCTCAGCTTTTTGGTCGTTTGCCCCGATGAAAAAGACCTACACCAGTCCTCCTGCTCACTTCAACACCCGACCCTCATATGGGGGGTCGAAAATATACTAGGGTCCGTGGTGGCATAAGCCGGCTTTTTCTGGGCCAACAAAATCAACCACCAGCGCTAGGCAATTAGAAGTGTTGCACCTGAAACTACTTGTCTTTACAAAGAGCAGTAAAAATAACTTACGACGAGTGAGTCATCTGGGATGACCCAGCACCTATAAATCAAAGGTTAGAACTTCCAATCCATTAAAAAACGTAAATGAAAGGAATGGGAGTTGAAACCATACTAAACACTTCTTTTTTTCAATGCAGGAAATCACTATATCAACTCAAATATTTGAAAATTTTAATAACCACCTCGCTGAACACATCAGTATATATATATATATATATATATATATATATATATATATATATATATATATATATATATATATATATATATATATAATATATATATATTTATATATAATATATATATAAATATTATATATATAATATATATATATTTATATATAATATATATATTTATATATATATATATAATATATATATATATATATATATTTATATATAATATATATATTTATATATATATATATATATATATATATATATATATATATATATATATATATTTATATATATATATATATATATATATATATATATATATATATATATATATATATATATATATGTGTATATGTGTGTGAGAGAGAGAGAGAGAGAGAGAGAGAGAGAGAGAGAGAGAGAGAGAGAGAGAGAGAGAGACATACGGTTTACCTAGCATGCATTTTGTGGTCTCTGCATGAAAGGCGGAGGTAACAGGCATACACAGCCAGTATAACAATTACTCATGATGGTGAAAGTACCTGACGTAACTGCATTTGTGGAAGCAAAAAAAAAAAAACAAAAATTAGAGTAACCTAAAGCGAATGAGGAAGTTCTTGTTGCTACTATCACTTTGCTTACTGTCTTTTGCTCTTTCCTATCTCGGTTTCTTTGGTTTGACTCTTTTCTACTAGAACTTAATGGATTACGAAACATCACGAACTTAAGCTTCAATACACTGAGGCAACACATACAATTTTGACTGGAATATCTAGATAGCTTCGCGAGCATAGGTTTTAAGGTATTATTCACTATTCAATTAAAAATCAAAATTTGCCGAACTCAGCTCTAAAACAGAATGCCACTGGAGCAAAAGTACAAATTATCATTACATGAAAAAGGTATTATGTGAAAACCACAAGTTCCTGCGCAGACGGACGCAGTCACGATTATTACTGTATATATCATATTTCTGGAACTTCGGCAATCCAGCGATCCATACAGGCAAAATTGTGTCTTTCTTGTCAATGTCGAATTACTTTCTCACTCGATGTTTAAAAAACAAGACTTAGGCGAAATTGCGGCGTTGAAGTTTATTATTTTTGCAAGACCCAAATTCCAAGACTTTATATTCGTCGATGGAGTGGCTTGGAAGGGAGCCTCACTGCCACGCTGCGTCTGGCGCGATTTGGCTGCAGTCACTGTTATGCTGAAATTTATTCTCTCTCTTATATATACGTATATATATATATATATATATATATATATATATATATATATATATATATATATATATATATATATATATATATATATATATAGGTGAAACAATAACTTTTTTATTTTTCTATTATTATCCGTAACAATCATTATAAGTCTTTGATACCAAGTGCTATTTGAAATAGCTCTCTCTCTCTCTCTCTCTCTCTCTCTCTTTCATATACAATGGTATTAATGCTAAACATTTCCTTCTCATACACACAATTGTATGAATTGCCGTAGACCTCTCTCTCTCTCTCTCTCTCTCTCTCTCTCTCAGATACCCACCTCTTTCTCTTTCTCATTTGTTCATAACTACTGTTATACAGTTACTTCCACCAAGTTTTATTTGGATTAGTCTCTCTCTCTCTCTCTCTCTCTCTCTCTCTCTCTCTCTCTCTCACACACACACACACTTATTAATTGCTATAAATCTCTATCCCTTTCAAAAGTTGGTCAAAGTACGTTTTAGTTAAAAGTGAAAACTTGCATGGAACTGTCCCCTAGCAACAGCTGCCCAGACAGATCATCAATTATCTCCTCCAGTCGAGCTTTGGAATTCCAAAAACTTTCTTAATTCCCGGAATCCTATCATCTTCCCTCACTCAAGAAATGTGTTCAGTGACTTGATACCGAAAGGGCATTTGTCTTCCCGGTCCATTGTAATCTGAATGATAAAATATGAGGTAAAATGATACAACATTTAAAGCAAACAGCTGTTAGGTGTCCGTAAACAATTACAGTATTTACTAAAATTCGAACACCATCGGGTTCTATGTGGAAAATTGAGGTAAAAATAAATTACAATTACAGTAAATAAATGATCTCGTTATAAAATTTACTGAAACTGCGTCCCGTCGGATTTCAAGAGAAAATATATTTATTTCAGCAACATTCCACCATTACAGTATACCAAATTTTTCAAGAGCGATTACAAAATTTACTGCAATTTTCCACAACGTCGGGCACTAAAAGCAAAATAATGTATATCTACAGAATAAACTATTCTGCAATTGCAGCAAATAAAACTGTTTTCAAACTACTTATATGCAACTGTAATACAAATGATGCGTAAAATATACATGACGCAGACTCAATCTTTCCGAAATTACAGTTAAGAAAATCTATTTGCAAATGATCAAGTTACCAAAATTAAAACACACAGAAATGTCATGGATTAGCCACATTCAGCAACAGCGAATGTGCATCCAATTAAAACGGCAAGGGTATAAAAATAATAACAAAAAGACACTCGCACATTATCTCGCTGTGGCAAATAACGAGCGCTTAACGGTAAAAGGAAACCCCAGCTGAGAAAATAGGGAAAAACTGACCGCAACGCAATGCTAGGTGACTTAATATACCGCACATTACAGAGACGGCTTTACCCACGGTGTGATGTCGACACCTGACTGCGCATGTGCGCGCGCGAATGAATGAACCGCCTCATGAAAGTGGGATGGAAAAACGTTAAGAGGCGGTTTGGATCGTTCCTGCCACTTTTACGATAATATAACATCTCTCTCTTCCTCGTCCGTCATATCTAATGCCGCCATTTTGATAAGTGGAGATTTGTGTAAGATTCAGCACAGGAAAGACATGGGTGGCGGAAGTTCACTGAGGCCCTTTGGTTTTGGCCACATGGGGTTGGTGGTGCTACAGTATATATATATATATATATATATATATATATATATATATATATATATATATATATATATATATATATATATATATATATATATATATATATATATATCTTATCTTCACATTTCTGAGAAGTAAGATATAGTACTTTTATATTTCAAATATTAGCATATATGTTATCTTCACACAAAAAACATTTCTGAAACACACACAGATATAGTATATATATATATATATATATATATATATATATATATTTATATATATATATATATATATATATATATGTATATATATATATATATATATACACACAAAAACATGTATATATATATATATGTGTATGTATATATATATATATATATATATAAATATATATATATATATATATATATATATATATATATATATATATATATATATATATACACTAGCTGACCAACTCAGCACTGCCCGGAAAAACTCTTGAATGTCATTTGATAAACTGACTGACTCTCTCTCTCTCTCTCTCTCTCTCTCTCTCTCACCCTCTTTCTCTCTCTCTCCTTCTCCTCTCACTCACTCCCAACACACCCATTCACTATCATAGAATTAACAACCTAAGGCCATGTATTCACGATCCAGTTCACCTGTCATTTCTTCTGTCAGTTCATCAAAACTGCCATTGAAACTTGTGTAGATAACAGTTTGTGGGCATAGTCCACTCACCAGAACTGACAGGTAATTGCACGTGTGGACAGGTTAGCACTAATTTCATGACAGTCTGCTGCTATATTTCGTCTGGGAACCATCTCAGAGGCTCTGATCAGAATATTAATAAATTATGTAAAGGAGTTATTCATTTCACTGTTAGACCCTTCAACACTATTTGTAGGCCGTTAAAAGTCCAAATCATACAATAAAAATCTAAAACAATATTTCCAGGTGATACAGACAATTTGGTATAGGGCTAGGTCAATGATGTCTTTTTGTTACTATAATGAAAGTAAACTTCACTCTCCAATCCATAAAAAACTGAACCAACCCCTCAGTTCTAATCTAAAATCATTCAATAATATTGAATGAGAATAGACGTCTTTATTTAACGAGAAATATTTAGTCTATGCTCTGTTACGCCTTTTTACTTCTTTCCTATTCTTAAGTGAATGGCTGCAAGAGTTAACCTTCCACCCTCTTTCCTATACGGCTCACTTCAACTCATGATATGTATTTTTTATATTGGTTTTAGGGTCATTTTTAACATAACATAATAAATTACAAACTCATTAGCATTACAATGATATCAAATTACTTAATGTAGAACTGTGTATAAAGTTACATGTACAGCATCTATAAACTTGGTCAGTTCGTAAAATAAAAGTTATCATGAATCAAACAAAATCTTTCCCTTCTTGGAGGAATGTTAGTCATTCGGTTATTTATTGTTTTGAATAAATGCGTGTTGATAAAAGATAGAAATAAATATATATCATTCTAATATATAACCATAATCAATAATTTTATTTTCTTCAATGATGGGAATACCTTCCTTACTGCATATGATTACATCCGCAAAAGGTATGAATTGACGTGTTGTGTAAGATGTGAGCACTTCGAGTTACTCGAAGTGCAGTAGTTGCCACTTCTTAATTTAATCCCTAATTGCATCTAATGCATTTACCCTCCAAGTGCCTTTTAGAAAAAAGATTTCCAAATGTAATGATCTACATTCCTGTAAAGTTTTAGTCTAGAATCTTCAGTTATTATCTTCCAGGTAATCAGTACCAAGCAACGTGAAAAGAAACTTATCTTCTGTATGCAGTTTAGTGTTTTGCCAATTCACATGATAATTAATTTTGATTATTCCAGCACAGCCAACAACATGTTGTTCTTCCTACATGATGTTGATGATCATGTAATAAATGACGTAGGATCATGTGCAGACCATTTTAACACTGTACGCAAAATGGGAATGTGTTTATTTACTTATTATATCATAAAATCCACATCAGAAGGTGAGTGAAAACCAGGACTTTGAACAAGTGATTTCGTAGTTTATTCTACATTTTCAAGTTCACACTGAATACAAAAGAAGTTGACAGAGCCTTATATACAAAAACAAAAGGGGGTGGGATTACAGTTTGTTAATCTAGGCAGCATGTTCTTTAAACAAAAAAGACAGGGACAAAGGATCAAGGGATAATCCAGGGTGAAGATTAACATTCCTAGTGGACATAGCTTCAATAAACACAGTTTCTAGCCGATTCCTTTTCCAATGGTCGTTGACCGTGTAGATTATCGTTGAGTTATCCCAGTTCATTGCAGGGCCTGTCTTAAGCCAATGGTCTGCAATGCCATTATTTGATAAGCTTCTTGAAATGTCATATTTGTGTTGGAAGCTTCTTACTTTTAGTCCTTTTGATATTCGACCAATATTAATCCCAGTTTTCACTCACCCTCTGACGTGGATTTTATAATATTCTCATGCAGGCATCCCTTCGTGCTGCGTTGGATACTTATTATATCATATAAGGTCTTCAGCCATATGTATGAACAAGCAGGGCAAATGGCTTGTGATTATTGCTTTTTGCACGATGAAGCTGTTGCCAGATGTCGCATATATATAATTAAGTTATTTTTCAATACATATTTCTTTTATGGGCACATGCTCTTTCAAAGAAGTAGGTATTAGAGTTATCGATAAACCTCACGGATAAAGACGGATGTCGCTCAAAAGTGTTTAAGTGAAGCCTAGAGAGAGAGAGAGAGAGAGAGAGAGAGAGAGAGAGAGAGAGAGAGAGAGAGAGAGAGAGAGAGAGAGTTTTGGTAGTGGTTTCTGCTGGCTGAAAGTGTCACTTTTAGCCACTACTACACATGCACGGACTCTGCTTCGCTTACTACAGAAAGAAATTATTGATTTAGGTTTTCAATGTAGATTTTATCGAGGTAATAAAAAATTATATTTATTATCATAAATAATGATCAAAATTCACGTTAACTCTGATAAAAAATTGATGTTATAGGGGACTTATTGTTGTAAGTTAATCATACTTCTTGCAACCCCAGAGGAAAAGGTGAAGTGTCAGGTGAAAAATGAGAATAAACCCAGAAAAATGAAGGAAAAGGCGAAGTAAAAACGAAAATTTCATTTGTTTTTTTCTGTGTTTGTATGTCTCTCACGGGGTAGGGGTTTGATTTTGAGTTATAAACATTTCTGGGGTGACATAGAGGCCGTGTGCAAAATTTTGCCTAGGTCTGTCAAGCGGTTGTCTACAGTGGACAAACAAATATACAAACATTCACTTTATATTACAGTATATATATATATATATATATATATATATATATATATATATATATATATATATATATATATATATATATATATATATATATATATATATATATGGGTGTGTACGAAATAATATAATAGTACTTTGTCGTACTTCTCAAAAATGTGAGATAAGATCCACAATGAAACACTCGTTATATATATATATATACAAAGCTTAGCCCTTACAGCTTCCGTCCAACTACTGTGGCCTCTACACTACAATGAAAAAGTCCACAGTAGCTGGACGAAAGTTCAAAGTTTTTTTACAAATATATTTTTAACACACTATAAGTTTTATAAGATTTATTTCATTGTGGATCTTACCTCACACAAACACGCGCGAGCGCACATGTGTGTGTGTGTGTGTGTGTAGTAACAAGACTCTCCAGTTCCCGATGAAGGCTCACTGTTGTCTGGACGTTTCCCCCTGAACTCTATTCAGGTCGCAATTTCGGAGGCCACTCTTACACCACGCGGTAGCCTTATCTGCACCCAGCAGCGTTAGCAAATGGGCAGTTCAGCTTGACGTATTGCTCTATATTTCCTTCAATTTATTGACGGCATCGCCTCGCAAGCCGCTACAATCTCTGCCTGTCTGTGTTTTGTGTGTCTGTCTGTCTCTCTATGTAATTACACATATGAAAATGGATGGAAGAAAGGGTTCTTACTATCTTCAAATATTGCGATTTGCAATTCAGATATAGCGGCAATTTAAGATCACTGATTACTTCTAATGAAGACGGATTATGATTGAATGTTATTTTCAATTCTTTGGCGAATCATAATTGTCTGATGAGTTTCTTTCTAAGGCGGTTTGAGATTGACTGACTAGCTCTAATTACTGGCGGCAATACTACTTTGGTCCTCCATATTTTTCCAAAGGGTACACTGGAACGTCGATACGTTTTTGTTTTCTGATATACAGTAACCAAGTTCGAGAAGCCAGGAATGCGACCGGTAGCTATATGTATTTCTTTGTGCATGTAGGCTATACGATATATATATATATATATATATATATATATATATATATATATATATATATATATATATATATATATATATATAATATATATATATATATATATATATATATATATATATATATATATATATATACGAAAGTCAAAAAAGTTCCAGGAAAAATTCAATATACTCTTTATTTAAGAAATTCAAACATTTTTCTACATATCTACCATCTAACTCTATACACTTTTCAAGGCGCTGTTTCCACCTCTGCAACCCTTCTTTGTAGAAATTTGGGGCCTTTCTATTAAACCATGTTGAAACTGCATGTTTAGCAGCATCCAAAGATTCAAACCGGACTCCTCTTAAGTGTTCCTTGAGTTTTGGGAACAGGAAAAAATCTGAAGGAGCAAGATCAGGACTATAAGGAGGATGTGGAAGAGTTTCTCACCTAAATTTCCGTAGGACTTCTCTTGCAACCCTTGATGAATGTGCTGGAGCGTTATCATGATGGAACAAAATTTTGCGGTGCAACTTTCCTCGATGCAGTCTTCAGTTTTTGCAAAACACCTTTGTAGTAGTTCCCGGTGATTGTTTTTTGTCCTTCAAGGAAATCAATCAAAATCACTCCTTTGGAGTCCCAAAACACTGTTGCCATAACCTTCTGGGCAGATCTCGCCACTTTGAACTTCACTGGTGCAGCTGAACCTCTTGGTAACCATTGCTTTGATTGAATTTTACTTTCTGGGTCATATTGATGGATCCAAGTTTCATCTCCAGTAACAATCCGGTCAAAAACTCTGATTCATTTGATTCAATCTTCGTTAAAACTGCAAGAGAAAGTTCAGCTCTTTGATGCAGTTGGTCTTCTTTCAACGCTTTTGGGACCCAACGTGCTGAAAGTTTACTCAAACCAAGATTTTCATTTAAAATTGAAAATGCGGAACCATGGGAGATCCCAGTTTCATTAGCTATCATATCGATAGTAATCCGACGATCTTCATCCA
>NC_089786.1:18858928-18866428 GCF_040412425.1 Macrobrachium rosenbergii
AAGTAATGAAGACAGACTACGCACAAAGTGATGAAATAACAGAGGGAGAAGGGATTAATGAGGGTGACTCTTGCAAATATCAAGTGACAAAGAAATCCAATGCAGGTTCTCTTCAGTTGGAATTCAAGCAAAATCTAAAAAAAAAAAAAAAAGACATGTTGTGGAGATCTGAACATCAAATAGATTAAAATTGCATAAGAAAGCAATTCAATACACACGTCTAGTACAATCACTATCACCATCATGATAACGAAACTATATCTGAAAGATTTTATCGAACTGACAATGAAGCTTCAAGTAAAATGTCTGAAGTCAGACGGCAGGAGAAGGTTAGAGATGACACCCTAAAGGAAATGACGGAATTTCCATATGTAGATGAGATAATGATGAAAGGAAGCAGCACATGGCTTGACCGTGTCCTTCGCAGAACCACAGGAGAAATCATATGTGATAAGTGATATTAGGGCTCCTCTGGGCACCTGAAGAGCTGCAGATCTAGACCTGCTTGGGTGAGATCTATGAGAAGGAAGGCTGGAGGTGGGTGGAGATTTGTGGAAGACGAAGCACAGGAAAGAGAACAGTGGCGAAATTTCACAGAGGTCCTTTGCGGGACGTGCTGCTGGAAGCAATGATGATTTTATTTAATCAAATTAAAACTACCTGCCTATCTATCTATCTATAAAAGCATATCTATACATACAAACACAAAAAGCATATCTATATATATACAAAACACCTATATATATATATATATATATATATATATATATATATATATATATATATATATATATATATATATATATATATATATATATATATATATATAATGATATACATATATAATGTGTTTATGTAAGCGTACGTCTTTTCCACGAAATTTCTCTTCACTGTAGTATCCTTTTTTTATCGCGCCCTGAAAGAGGGGCTTAAGGTCCCAGCTCCATTTACAAAACTTGCTTTTACAAAAAAGGCGGACTCCTATCCTTGCTGTAAGGCCCTGGTAACTACCGGGCTTAAAATCTATACATTTTTACATGTCAATTTCGAAATAAATGGCTCAAGTTTACATATCTCTTGGGTAATAGTCAACTTTTTACATAAGCTTTATTTTATAAATAAGGACTCAAATATATTTTTTCTTCTATATTCAAACTATCTTTTTAGCACCCTGTCCAATTGATGGCGCGATCGTCTTCACTTCCATAACGAAAACTGAGGTCACCTGAGCATAATTATCTCAACATATTTCATGCTCCTTTATTCTTTTTTCCGATGATTTACCATTTTGACCCAAATAAAAATGATCTCACTGACTTTCGTAGGATTTCATATTCTCATCCTTTAGTATTGACGAGAGTTCTTTAGAAGATGGAAAGTCTTTTTAGTACGATCACATTTTTTTATATTTATTATTGTTGTTATTATAACCAACAGTATTTTTTGCTGCTATTCATTAACTGTCTAATACATAATCATGCCATTTTAATTTCTTTACTGTATTCCTGTTTACATCTATTACATCATCAATACACGTAGGACTACGTATAGGCATTGCTCTTGAAAACATGGATGGGAAAATTGATTTCTTCACTTTATTACTTTGACCAGAATAAAATGCTCGTATGCAGAAATACTGGTAGAATTTCTGTACACATTATTATATTTAAACCCGTTCTACTAAGTTGCATTAGGCAATCCCAAAAAGGTAGGCCATCATCATTTTCCATTTCTATGCTGAATTTCACAGACCAGACCAATTCATTTAAATAATTGAAAATTAAGAATCGACTTTCTCGGTGCGTGGCCAATATTGGAATACATTCCCAGTAAATTATATATATATATATATATATATATATATATATATATATATATATATATATATATATATATATATATATATATATATATATATATATATATATATATGTATGTATATATGCATACTCACACACATTATATATATATATATATATATATACATATATATATATATATATATATATATATATATATATATATATATATATATATATATATATATAATATATTATATATATATATGTGTGTGTGTGTGTGTGTGTGTGTGAGTTGCTCCTACAACACAAAACTTTAAGACATTTCCAAGCTCCGTTAATAAGCTTACTCTTCCGGTAAAACGTTAGAAGTAAAGAAGAGAACGTTGTTTACGATCAACGCCATCTGTCGGACCACCTCCTTCCCCTCCCGCACCTTTCCTTTCTCCCTCTTCCATCCTCCTCCCCCTCCTCCTCTCCCCCTTCCTCCTACAGCCCATTCCCCTTCCGAGGTTGCAAAGGTTCCCTTCGCTTCACTTTCCCTGCGGTGTTCGCTCAAGGTGACGCCAAGAAATGTTAACGCTTTAACGATTATTATCCGTTGGTGGGGACGCCGGCCTTTTCCTAGTTCGCGTGGCCGATAAGAGAGAAGGATATAATAATCAGTTGCTATGAGAGAAAGGCGTGATAAGGGCAGTTGGTGATGCTGTGAGGTACAGGAATCAAGGATGGCTCATCCCTTTATGACTAGAAGGTCCGCTCAAAGGTCGTTGGTGATCTTGTATCGAAATGGGAGTTCAGGCGGTAGTAACTGCTGTCGAGAGCTACTAAAGGGGAGCTATGGGGATAGGGAGTAACGTTAAGAGCTAATGAAGAGCTAAAGGGGGTAATTAGTACCGGAACGCAACGCAGGGGGGGTAAAGGTTAATTTATGCTAAGATGGTCATTTATGGTTTCTTGAGCAAGGGTGAAATTTTAAAACTATGGGATAGTTTCTCGTTGGTATAAGAAAGGGAGAAACACTTAATGTTAGCTACTGAAATGCGCGAAAATGGTTAGTTATGAACTTAACAGGAAACTGGTGTTATGAGATAAGAAGGTAATTTATTTTATTAGCTAAAGAAGTATTCGTCTTGCCTAGCTGAAGGAGTAGATTTCCAGTGAACTATAACGATAATTTTGTCATAGGCTAATTACGAAGTTCTTGTACTCTGTTCTCTACTGGTTTTGGCCATGAGTTGGAGAAATTTCTAATGAAATAGGGCAGCTTTCGTCATTTTCTATAGAATTTTAAATCTTTCAAATAGTGCTCGTTCTTGCTGTCAAACAGAGCTTGAGAAAGCCAACGCACATGATGAGTTTGATGATGCTTTAAGTGCTGAGATGTCAGACCACTGGCCTCCTGAAGAAAAACCTTCACACATTTTAAAATAAATACACTGGATCCATTACCCAATAAACTGAGAACTGATGTATTCAGGAGAAAACGTTTTTCTTAAAACTAACCAAAACTAACCATCTGACTGGTACGTCGGTGCATAAATGTATACTTTACAAATTTAATACCAACTGTACTTCAACACATCTTCAAGTAGTCTCCAGGTCACCGCAATTCACTTTCGGCACGTCAAGTAAATATTAACTGGTGTATTCAGGATAAAACACATTTTTCTTGAAGCTATGCAATTTACAGATACAGATACTTGAATTTACAATTTACATCAACACGTTTTTCTAACAATCTCCAGCATTCACTTAACGTGCACTTTCGGCAAGCCAAGTAAATGCTGCTAACATACGAAATCCACACCTTTAAATCGGTATTTTTTAGATTTATTTACGGAAAAAACAGATAGTCATCACTGCAATGATTTTGTGAGATTTAATACCGTAAAAGGTCTGCACGCTAACGTCAATAGCGCACAGACATGCTGATAATATCCATTAGTAGATTGCTTAAGTTAATTCATGCTATCATGTGATGACACACACAGAGAGAGAGAGAGAGAGAGAGAGAGAGAGAGAGAGAGAGAGAGAGAGAGAGAGAGAGAGTTATTACAAATGAAATCTTCACCTGCATTATATGCGAATGAAAATAGATTTTCTGAAGTACTCTTCTTCTGAAGTATTCCGGTAATGCTGTAATAAATAAATACCCAAAAATGACGGGAATATACACTACAAGATGTAATGCCATTTTTTATGCTATTTCATCTTTTAAGCAAAACATTCGTCAAAATAATGCTGTTGTTGAGCAACACCAGCGATCAAATGTATTTTCAAAATGAAAACAAGTAAAAAATGCACTGAAGTTTCTTCGGCGCAATCGAGTTTTCTGTACAGCGTATAATCAAGGCCACAGAAAATAGATCCATCTTTCGGTGGTCTCGGTGTAATGCTATAAGAGACGCGGCCCATGAATCTTTAACCACCGCCCGGTGGTGGCCTGTGTATCGTTGCCAGACGCACAATTATGGTTAACTTTAATCTTAAATAAAATACAAACTACTGAGGCTAGAGGGCTGCAATTTGGTATGTTTGATGATTGGAGGTTGGATGATCAACATACCAATTTGCAGCTTTTTAGCCTCATTAGTTTTTAAGATCTGAGGGCGGACGGGCAGACAAAGCTAGCACAATAGAATTCTTTTACAGAAAACTAACAAGTAAAAACTGCTCCGAAGTTTCTTCGGCGCAATTGAGCCTTCCGTACATCGTATAATCAAGGCCACAGAAAACAGATCCATCTTTCGGTGATCTCGGTATAATGCTGTATGAGACGCGGCCCATGAATCTTTAACCACGACCCGGTGGTGGCCTGTCCTATATCGTTGCCAGACGCACGATTATGGCTAGCTTTAACCTTAAATAAAATAACTACTGAGACTAGAGGGCAGCAATTTGGTATGTTTGATGATTGGAGGGTGTATGATCAACATACCAACTTGCAGCCCTCTAGCCTCAGCAGTTTGTAAGATCTGAGGGCAGACAGAAAAAGTGCGGACGGACAGACAAAGCCAGCATAATAGTTTTCTTTGACAGAAAACTAGTAAGTTAACCTGACCTAAAAGTTTTCAAGAGCTTTTTTTGAATCTTGCAAAAACTGCCAGGATACGGAAATTAAATTGGTTAGGTTTTTTTTACAAGTTTTTTCTGTTATTGAATGAGTAATTGAAGTTTATTGAACTGCATATGTTTTTCCAAAGTACGTCTTCCTGGATACATTTACCAGTATGTCAATAAACGCTTTTCTATTTACTACTATTACTACTACTACTATTATGATGCAAAATTTCTTACGACAGATAAGTAAAATATATGTAAGAAAATCACGTAAAAACTATTATTATTATTATTATTATTATTATTATTATTATTATTATTATTATTATTATTATAGCGCACACATTCTACGAAACGAATCGAAGGTCAGAAAATGAAACGACATTCTGAAAACGAGGATACGATTAGAACTCTCTCTCTCTCTCTCTCTCTCTCTCTCTCTCTCTCTCTCTCTCTCTCTCTCTCTCTCTCTCTCTCTATATATATATATATATATATATATATATATATATATATATTTATATATATATACATATATATATAGTACATGAGCACACATACATACATACATACATACATGCATACATACATGCGTAAGCTGCAACGCTCACGTACTCCCCTAAATAGATAGGTCGACAACCCGGTCAAATTCTTATCCAAGGGAACAGAAATTACAAGGCACGCCAAAGAAGGGAAATCTTTGCCTATAAAAAGGCAAAAATAAAAACACTCACGTATGAACGCCGGAGTCGACTGAAAAGTGCCTTTGTCTGCCACAACAATGGCCTTCGTCCATTCATCAGATTGATCCGGCAAAGTCCTCTCTCTCTCTCTCTCTCTCTCTCTCTCTCTCTCTCTCTCTCTCTCTCTCTCTCAGGTCGTAATGAAAAGGATACTACCAAAAAAACAGAAATTATCTGGGGGGAAAACATAGCTTTTGTGATGTGAATACGTAACAGATAAAAACTTTGATAGATTTGATGTGTCTACATAAAGTTTTACATTATAATACTTAATTTAGTACGTGACTTATCCAGGTAGAATTATACCGAATAATAAGAAAAATTATACTGGTATTCTTATTACCAAAAAAATGCAGACGTTATACGGAATAATATCCAGGTAGAATTATACCGAATAATAAGAAAAATTATACTGGTATTCTTATTACTAAAAAAATGCAGACGTTATATGGAATAACTTTTTTGTGTGGAATACGATATTTACTTAATTTACTAACAAAATCTTCTAAAATAACCATTTTACTGTTACATAAAGCCCCGTTCCATTCATGAGGAAAAATTGCCAAAGAACATCAATATTCATAAGTTCCTGTAGTAGAATGTCCATATTGCAACAAAGCAAAATAAAATGAGAACGCTACAATTTTCCAGAGTCTTTATAAAAATAATGGCCTCATTTTACTTGCACAAGACTATCTGCAGTATTTCTTTTGTCTCTACAATTTTCCAGAACCATCATAAGGATTAATAAAATGAAAAATCTTTTAAAGGGCATATTTTTTTGTATGAAAAAAAATACTACCATGGAGTACAGCGTTAAGGAATACATATTAAGTTTAAATCCAAAAATATTCAGGAACATGTTTCTGACGGGCAGCCTTAGGTCATAAAAAATAATCATGTTTTAGAAACTCCAAAGGACCTAAAATGTTGTTCAAGTTTTAGAGCGAATGAACGGCTTGAAATATTAATAATGTTTTTCAAACAGCCAAGGGACATGCAGCCTCAACAACCAACTCAGAAAAAAAATCAAAACAAAAGGTTTTTAAAAAACTTAAAACGTCTTGGATTTTACAAGTTTTGCCGGATTTTTCCAACGGCCAGAAGCACTAGCGGATCGGGGTGGGGGCACATGGGTACGTGCCCCCAATCACGAAAAATAATGACAAAATAATAATACTGAAGATTTAGATAATAACAACATAAAAGAGAATATAAAAATGGGAAAAAATCTATTGTAGAGATAATAAATTTTGAGAAAAATAATCTTAATGATAACATACACACACACACACACACACACACACACATATATATATATATATATATATATATATATATATATATATATATATATATATATATATATATATATATATATATATATATATATATATATATATATATATATATATATATATATATATATATATATATATATATATATATATATATATATATATATATATATATATATATATATATATATATATATATATATATATATATATATATATATATATATATATATATATATATATATATATATATATGTGTGTGTGTGTGTGTGTGTATGTATATATATATATATATATATATATATATATATATATTATATATATGTGTGTGTGTGTGAAAAAATTGGTGCCCCTCACCATGAAATTTTTCTGGACCCAATAGTGGCCAGAACACGTGAAAAACTTTGACATACTCGAAATCAGGCTGGAAAAAAATTTATTTTCACGGCAAGAAATGGTTGCAAACCACTAAATTAAAAAAAAAAAAAAAAAAGCCATTCGGGAAACTAATAACAATTGTTTTTGAAGCCATCCAACAACATGAAAGACCACCTAAAAAAGGACGATACTGTTTAAAGAAACAATTGCTTTACAAAT
>NC_089786.1:18871428-18873928 GCF_040412425.1 Macrobrachium rosenbergii
TATATATATATAATATATATATATATATATATATATATATATATATATATATATATATATATTATATTATATATATATATATATATATATATATATATATATATATATATATATATATATATATATATATATATATATATATATATATATATATATATATATATATATATATTTGATGAATTTTATCACATCACGATGACATTTTATATACAATCATTAAGCTACAAATGTAGTTTAATATCAAACTCGCCCTACTTCGAGAATATCACCGAAAGGAAGTTATAAGTGATGAATGATTTGGTACCTGAGTGACTCGAGCACATGACAGTACCGTCCAACGACTTCCAGACGACGTTCTAAACCACTGAGCTGTCTCATGACTGAGAGTCGCTGATGGGTATTGTCGGGTGTTCGTGTCGCTTCGGTACCAAATCATTTATCACTTATAATTCCCCTTCGGGAATATTCCCGAATCAGCATGAATTGGATATTAAATGATATTTGTGGACTTAATGTTTAAATATATATATATATATATATATATATATATATATATATATATAAATTTCTGACTCACGTCGGGATCGAACCCAGGTCTCTCAGGTGGAAAGCAGGGCGTTAACCACTGGGCCAACAAGTCTAAAAGAAGTCGGAACCTGAGGCAACTGCCCACAAGGAATTACCTGGGCAAGCTAACTGCTTGCATACCAGCAGTTTTCCCCAACTTCCCGACTCAGCAATGACCCAATAGACAACATTTCATTCATAATTATCCCTTCTGATATGAATAAGATATAATCATCAACACACAATCACGTGTGGAACAGAAATAAATTTCTGACTCACGTCAGGATCGAACCCAGGTCTCAGGTGGAAAATATAGGGCGTTAACCACTGGGCCATACAAGTCTAAAAGAAGTCGGAACCTGAGAGCAACTGCCCACAAAGAATTACCTGGGCAAGCTAACTGCTTGCATACCAGCGAGTTTTCCCCAACTTCCCGACTCAGCAATGACCCAATAGACAACATTTCATTCGAATTATCCCTTCTGAGTGAATAAGATTAGAAATCATCAACACACAATCACGTGTGGAACAGAAATAAATTTCTGACTCACGTCGGGATCGAACCCAGGTCTCTCAGGTGGAAAGCAAGGGCGTTAACCACTGGGCCATACAAGTCTAAAAGAAATTTATTTCTGTTCCACACGTGATTGTGTGTTGATGATTTCTATCTTATTCACTCAGAAGAATAATTCCAATGAAATGTCTCTATTGGGTCATTACTGAGTCGGTATTGTCGAAAACTCGCTTGCTATCAACAAATTAGCTATCACAGGTAATTCCTTTTGAACAGTTGCTCTCAGGTTGACTTCTTTAAGACTTTGTATGGCAATGGTTAAATATATATCCACCTGAGAGATATATTCGATCCCGATATATGATCAGAAATTTATTTCTGTTCCATTTATATATGATTATAATTACATTGATAATTTCTATATATATATATATATATATATATATATATATATATAATTACATACATATATAAATATACATACATACACATATACATATATATGTATACATATATATATATATATATATATATATATATATATATATATATATATATATATATCAGATTACCACAGATGAAAAATAAGAGACGGGGTGTAGGTCCTGACTGGTTTCGACTTTATTTCCAAGCCATTGACAAAGGACTGATACAGAGTATTAGAAGTCACAAATATATATACTACAGAAACAGTACTGACGAACATACACAACCGTTTGAGGTAGGAGTAGCCTTCAAAACATATTTGGATAAAAATCACAATTTACTCTCAGGGAACAATACTGATAAATGTACCAACCGTAGGAGACTACAGATCCACACCTGACAGGTGTCAGGGAGGCGGGGTTGGAAAACTCATTAGCACTGCTGCCCCCGTACTGTGTTTACAAATATGATAATCTTATTTCTGTATATCTCTACTGCCTACCTTAAAATTTAAACAATTTACAAATTTCTTTTGATATTAAAGGATCAAGTTTATACATCCCTGGACTGATATATTATGGCTGTAACTTTCTTTTATAAAGCTAGATACAATGATATTCCTTTCCAGGGCGTTATTAGAATAAAGAATCCTTCACTAACATGTACAAAAATACCACTGTTCCCCTATGCATATCCCACACGTTTGTTTTTTTTTTATACTGTTCTATTCTCTTTCCCAGTGATTTACCCGTTTGGCCAATATAAAAGTTGTCACAAGACTTACATGGAATTTTATATTCACACCCTTTAGTATTGTCGGGGGAGTTCTTGATAAGTACATGTTTCATTGTTTTACTGTTCTTAAATGCGATGTTAATACCAAAATTCTCAAGAAGGTGGGAGATATCTTTCAAATGATTATTATAAGGCAGTACAAGCAAATTATTTGTGTTGTAAGGCTCTTTTTGGTTTTGATACATAGTCTTTTTTGCC
>NC_089786.1:18878928-18891428 GCF_040412425.1 Macrobrachium rosenbergii
ATATATATATATATTCATATATATATATATATATATATATATATATATATATATATTCGACCCCACGGGATACATATATAACTAAATATACATATATACATATATACATATATACATATATACATATATACATATATACATATATAAATAGTCATATATACATATATATATATATATATATATATATATATATATATATATATATATATATATATATATTCTCTATCCATATACGCTTTTTCCCCCATTACAACGAATACCACCGAAATTAGTAATCCTATTCTCAGCAGTATACGGAATCCCCGGTGAAAAAGAAAAGTCCACTTTTAAAAGGTTCAGTCACATCACAGACAAGCACCGCCGACCGTGCTCCGCCACTCCTGCACAAGATTGTCCTTTTTAATGCCTCTTCCGTTCACTTTCTCCTGAAACTGTCAAATTATGAACATCTTTATCAATCTGTCGACAGATTGATACTCCATTTCATCTTGTCTCCAGTTTCATTTCTTGCCCTCTTAACTTCTCTTCTGTTATACTGTTCAAACAAGAAACCTTAACTTCATTTTCTTCACAGTCAGCATCAACATTCCATTTGAGTCAGCTGGTTCAACAGTACAACTTTATGGCTCATAAATTCTTTTTCCATTTCGTTTCTCCATCAATCCTGATTTTTACCTACCCTTCTCTCATCCTATCATATAAACGTGCAGTAACAAATTCCGCCCTTTTCCTGACGTCTCACATTACTCCATCAATAAAAATTTTGAACAGCCACAGGGATACAGAACTCCTTTGCATGACATTCACTTTTACAAGCAAAACACTCCCTAAAATATTTCCTGAATCAAGCTTTGTTGTCATAAAAACCGCTATTTACTTTCCACAAAGTACCCTTTACCCCACATATCCTAAACACTTCTACCCTAAAATGGATACAATTTCTGTAGGTCCGTAAATGTCACAGCATCTATTTTCATTTAATCAAACTTTTAGAGCAACTGATTCATAAAACATGCAATTCATGCAGCATCTTCCTCAACAAGCCCACAATATTCTACGCTTACTAATCCTTCTGTCGTCTATCTTGCATTCTCAGTTAAATTTCTATCTTACACATTCACTGTAATGCTACTGAATTTTATGCTTCCACAATTATAAAACATTTCTATCAACTTTACACATATGAAACGGAACGATACCCCAAACATGTGTCTTTGAAATTTTTTGCTTTCCAGAAATACCTTAAGGTGCATGTCAACACAGCGGCTGAAATGTCTGTAGCTGCGAGGCTGTAGCCTTGCAACTCCCAATTTGCAACAATTTGCACTAATTTCCTTTATATCAAATGAGAAGGTTTTCAATGACACGTCTACAGCCATTGAAAACTTTCTCATTTGACATAATGGAAATGAGTGCAAACTTGGAGCCACAAGGCTACAAGCCTTGTGGCTACAGACACTTCAGCCCCTCTATTGACAATGCACCTTTACACACCCTCACCTGCACCTTGGTTAAACTGCTGTAGCAAAGGTGTGAGTAAGAGGAGTGTGTACAAACTTATTAATTTATTCAGACAACAAACAGACAGGTCAGTAACTCTTGCGAGTGGAAATGTAGTGCCTGACACTATGCGAACGAAAACAGAGGTCAGCACACAAGAATATATATGTAAATTGATATACAAGGCATGACAGAAGCTATGATACATATGGCTGAAATGTTGACATTGTAATCCGTATGGTGGTAATGATACATTTAACATGACAGTAATATGAATGGAGATATAAGAGATGCGTGACATGTGCTGTGTTTCTTTTGTCCGCATGTTTTGTGCACAGAGATGATGATGTGAGGTGATTACCAAGCCAGTTGAGAGGACGGTGTGTGGAGTCCATGTGAGACCCTACAGGACTCCCTGCCTTGGAGAGGCCTGCGGTTGTAGGTCGATGTCCAGGAGGTATGCTGGCTTTAGGCGGTCGATGGAGATCCACATCTTCCTGCCATCCACTGTCATCTGGTAGGCCTTGTGTCATCTCTGGATGAATGGTATGGTCCTGAGTAAGCTGGGGAGAAGGGGGACCTCTGTGTGCATCTACTCGTATGAACACATATTTTACACTCTGCAGCTCACTGGGAAAGTACACTTTCCTGGTCATATGGTAGGTTGTCTTGGCTGGTATTATCGATTGTAATGCTTTGAGGGTGTTAGATGGTAATGTTGGGCTTGTTTGATTTTGAAAGACATCTGCTGGTAATGTTAGTGCTTGGCTGTATAGGCCTTCTGCAGGAGATGCATTGAATGCTGTGTGTGGTGTAATTCTCAGGCCTAGTAAGACCCACGGTAACTCCTTTCTCCAACTCCTGCCCTGACATCTGGCAATGAGTGATGCTTTCAAGGACCGGTTAGTCTTTCAATGATGCCATTAACTTCTGGGTTGTAGGCTGTCGTGTGTGTTATCTTTGTCCCCAAGCTGTCTGTGTGGACATTCATAAGGTGGACATGAAGTTGGCTCCCCTGTCGCTCCTGATGATCTGTGGGACTTCATGTCTGCTGACCCATCCGATGAGAGCTTTCACACAGCTCTCTGCCGTTTGTTGCTGTATTGGTATTGCTTTGGGCAACCAAGTATTTCTGTTGATGATGGTGAACAGGTATCTGTACCCCTCAGAGGTGGGTAGGGATCCCACTATGTCAATGTGGATGTGGCCGAGTCGGCAGTGTGATGTGTGGAACTCTCCTATTCCGCTCTCTACATGTCTTGTGATTTTTTATGTCTGACATTGGATGCATTCTCTCGTCCAGTTTTTTATGTCCTTTTTCATTCCCCACCAAATGTACCATTCTGGTTGACCAGCCTAATGGGTGGGACAGGTTGTGGGCAAGTGCAGAGGCTTTTCTTCTGAGGCCTTCTGGTAGGTAGGGGTGAGGGCATCCGGTACTTGTTTGGCACGCAATGGTTGTCTCTCCACTGTTTTCTGACAGGTCACTCCACATAAGGGCAGGGTTGTCCTGCCACAGTTGCTGTAGGTCAGTGTTGTCTCTTTGTGCTTCTGCTATTTTGGGATAGGTTATCCCGAGCTGGATGGTGTTGACGCAGTTTCTTGATAGTGTGTCTGTCATGGTGTTTGCTGAACCCTTCAAGTCTTTGATGATGCAGGAGAGTTCAGTTATTGCTGACAGGTAACGCTGTTGTCGTGCTGACTATGCATCCGCTGACTTTGTGAAGGTATGCACCAAGGGTTGATGGTCTGTTTGCACAATGAACCTTCATCCCTCGAGCACATTGCAGAAGTGGCGGACAGCTTTGTAGACTGCTAGGAGCTCTTTGTCAAAAGTAGAGTATTTCTGTTCCACTGTCATTAGCTTTATGCTGAAGAACATCAAAGTGAGGGACCCATGGGGTAGAGGAAAATTAATGTGGTTGCGGAGGTTATCACTTGTTTTGCTGAAAGGAATGCATTATCTTGGTCTTCTGAACAATTTAATTTTTTCTGTTTTCCTTGTAAGCCCTGGGCTCATAATTTTAGCAATGTCAGGGATAAACCTGTGGTAGTAGTTGATTAGTCATGAGAATTCTTGTACTGCTTTAATTGTTGTTGGTTTTGGGAAGTCAGTGATGGCTTTTACTTTCTCTGGTAGGCGTTTAATGCCATCTGGGCCCACTTGATGTCCCAGGAATTCCACCGTTTTCTTTGCCCATTCATATTTCTCTTCCCATTTGCATTTGTCTTCCTTCACTATGAGTATGTTTTCTTTAAGTATTTGCAGTACTCTTTTGACATCCTTAAGATGCTGCTTGAGGTTCGGGCTAAATATGAGGATGTCGTCAACATAGACCACGCAGAAGGGAAGGTTGCCTAGCAGTTTGTCCATCAGTCTTTAGAAGGTTGCCCCTGCGTTGGGAAGGCTGAAACAGCTGTAGTTGAACGTGTAGGTGCTAAAGGGGTGATGATCATGGTCTTCTCTATATCTTCCTTCACTACTGGAATTTGGGAAGTATCCCTTCAGCAGGTCTATCTTGGCGAAAATCTTTGCTCCATTCATCTGGTTGGTTATGTCTGCTATGTTCGGCAATGGGTATCTGTCTGGCTTCATTTTGATGTTTAGACACCGGTAGTCTCTGCATGGGCACCAAGTTCCATTGGGTTTTGGTACCATGTGAAGGGGTGGGATACCCATGGGCTGGGTTTTTTTTGGCATATTCCAGCATTCTCCATTTCCTTGAACACTTGTTTGGCATAGGCAAGCTTCTCTGGAGATAAATGTCTGAAGTGTGAGTGGATTAGGGGCTTCTGTTTCGATGTGGTGCTGGATGTTGTGTTTTGCTGGTTGGGTTAAGTCGTGCTGCAGGTCGTCTTTGAAAACTTCTTGGTAGTCTTGTAGGATTTGTTGTATTTCTGGTGGTGGGGTAGCTGTTGCGATGTGGCATGTTTGTCATCTCTGCTGTTATGGTGAGGGTGTGGTGGAAGTCTGCCCCTAAAAGTGCTATCGTCACATCTGCCATGATGAAGGTCCAACTGTAGACTTTCCTGTTGAATGACACATTCATATCCTGCTTTCAGTACTTCTTGAGTGGTGCTCTGCCGCCAGTGGATCTGCTTTCAGTACTTCTTGAGTGGTGCTCTACCGCCAGTGGATACGTGGAGGTTGGTGGAGGGAGTGGGGTTGAGTTATTCAAGCAAGCTGGCTGGCACAAATGACCTACATGCTCCAGTGTCGATGAGGAATTCTGCGTCAGATCTTTTGTCCCTGACGAAGAAACACGTGTAGCCCCTACATGCGTACCTCAAAGAAAGACAGCGATGAGAGGTGCAGTTTCTCTTACAAGGCAACCAGTCTGTTCAGTGCTGACATTTAGTTAGTTGGGTTGCAGGTGCGACCCTCTTGCAGGTTTTTTTTTAATACAGGCAGCCTTTATTGCATTTGCTGGCCTTCTTCCCAAATCTCCAATTGAAGTAGCACATTCCTTCAGGTGGTTTGTCTTTCTTCTGTCTGGTCTTCCCCTTGATGAATTGCTTGGGAAGTTTCGTTTGTGGATGGGGGTGGCTGATCCCTCTAGGTCACTGTCAGATTCCGTGTCTGTTGACTGCTGGGCCCATCGTGGCGCTGATGCTGCTATTGGTGGTTGAGTGGGCTCCCCCATTTTGTAGGCCATGTGTACTGCATCGACCAATTTCAGGAATTCTTCAAATGGCATGGTGGAGGCATTGGGCATGGCTGTCACTGTTTAGTGGGGTAGTTTTGTTGAGGAGGACCTCTCTCACAAGGTCTAGGGTTGACTCAGGTTGACCATCTGTGGCAGGTAGCATTACGAGCTGCCAGCAACTGTTTGTAGACATGCGATGGCCGCTCGTCTCCTATGGCTGTCCCCACGTTGTTGAGGAATTTCTTGGCTCTTAGGGCAGGTGGCATGCTGGAGGATGACTTCAGCTTGTCCTTCAGCAATCTGTAGGTGACAGGGGTTTAAAGTCCTGTGAGCCGTCCTGTGACTTGCTCGAAGACATTGTCTGGCAGGAAGGCAGGAATTTGAGGCAATTTTCTTCAATCGGAAGATTGTCTCCTCCCTGAAGAACCCAGCTTCTGGGTTGTTGGGCAGGAATAGAGGTAGACATGTGGAGGTGGTGGCGATGGTCTTGCTGGAGAGTCTGGCATTGTTGGGGTTGGCTGGGTCAGTCATCTCTGTGGTCACCAATGTAGCGAAGGTGTGAGTAAGAGGAGCGTACACAAACTTAATAATTTATTGAGACAACAAACAGACAGGTCAATAACTCTTGCGAGCAGATAAGTAGCGCCTGACACTAGGCAAAAGAAAACAGAGGTCACCACACAATCATTTGTTTTTGTTGACAGATGAACATATACATATAAATTAATATACAGGCAGTCCCCGGTTTACAACGAGGGTTCTGTTCCTACGCTGCGTCGTAAGCCAAAACTCATTGTAAACAAAAAAATCATCAAAAATCGTCAGAAAATCCTAAGAAAACCTTACTTTTCGTGCTTTGGGTGTATTGAAAACGATGTAAACTGCATTTTTATTGAGTTTTTCATAAAAAAACTCAAAATTTTTATTATTCTGCCATTTTGGAGCCATAATTCTTCTGTCGGATTGGCATATGACACGTCATAACCCTGGAACATGCGTAGTAAACTGGGAAATAATTTCTGATGAATATATTTGAAAAGCGTCGTAACCTCGGCACATCATAAGCCCGACTCGTCGTAAACCAGGGACTGCCTGTACAGGGCATGACTGAAGCTGTGGTACATATGGCTGAAATGCTGACATTGTTAAGTATGTGGTAGTACCGATATATTTAACATGACAATAATATGAATGGAGATATATGTATAAGAGATGCATGACGTGACGTATTCTGTGTTCCTTGTGTCCACGTTTTACATGCGCAGATGCTGTCGTGAGGAGATTAGCGAGCCAGGCAAGATGATGGTGTATGGGGTCCATGTGGGACGCTACAACACCATTACCTCCTTAACAGAATATCTAATCAACCCAACAGAATATCTAATCAACCCACGGCACCTTTCCAACCTTGATCCTATTAGTTGGCCACATTACATTGACAAGAGCCACTTCCACAAGCATTCTTAACTTTGCCATCATTCAGAATTACTCCTACGATCTCCATCTCTTCAAAATACATACTCAGCTGCCTCAGGACTGCACTCTGTTTAAGCAGAATATCTAGAATTTGCTTCTTTTATTCAGTTTCATTAATATTTTCCTCTTTAACATTTCTCTGCATTTCACATCTGTCCAGGATTACTAGTTTTCAAACTAAACAAGTAAAAAATGCACCAAAATTTCTTCAGCGCAATCGAGTTTAATGTACAATCGCTACAGAGTATAATCAAGGCCACCGAAAACAGACCTACCATTCGGTGGTCTCAGTATATGTTGTATGAGACATGGCCCATGAAACTTTAACCATGGCCCGGTGGTGGCCTGTCCTATATCGTTGCCAGATGCACGATTATGGCTAACTTTGACCTTAAACAAAACAAAAACTACTGAGGCTAGAGGGGTGCAATTTGGTATATCTGATGATTGGAAGTTTTTAAGATCTGAGTGCAGACAGAAAAAGTGTGGATGGACGGACAAAGCCGGCAAAATAGTTTTCTTTTACAGAAAACTAAAAACCAAAAATTAGCCTTGCTGTATCTGATTAATGGTACTGCCCATGAGTTTATGGCTTTCATCATGTTTCTGGCGTTGAGTTTTGATTTGAGTATCACCCTTATTATTATTATAGACAGTTAGTCTCACTTATTACTAAATAACACAAACCTGCCCCGTGGATATTTTCGCAACTGACCATTGAGATACCACACTAGCCCTAAAACCAAAAAAAAAAAAAAGAGGACCCAGATATGAGGACCCACCACATCCATACCATACGATTTTAGGCACTCGCCATCCCAGCAGCAAAGAGTAGACAACCCTCCTTCCCAAACAGTCAACACGGTGTAAACATTACAAGTAATCAATCTCATTCAGAAATTGAAAAGACCAACGTCTTCCTTAAGGATTTGAACCTGTGACTGGTACGACATGTTAACAATACCTATCAAATGCATTGGAAATAAAAAAGAGAAGAAGCATATACTTCAGCATTTACTTGGAATTATAGCCGGCCCACTATACCTGTATGCTGATTTACAGAATCACTGGAGTTTGGACCCATATTTTCACCTCTTTGTAGTGTAAAAACAAAAAATTGGCAAAGTGAGTGTACAGTGACAAACTGACAGAAGAACAAAATCTCCATTCATGCACATTTGTGCATGATGGTTTGCTTTTGTACAAAGCTTGACTGAAAACTCACATAGGAGTTGTGATGACAAGAAAGCATAAAGCATATATATATATATATATATATATATATATATATATATATATATATATATATATATATATATATATATATATATATATATATATATATATATATATATATATATATATATATATATATATATATATATATATATATATATATATATATATATATATATATATATATATATATATATATATACTTTTATATATGTATGTATATACATATACAGTATATACAGTATATAAATATATGATATATATATAAAGTGTATAAATAAATAAATATATAATATATATATATATATATATATATATATATATATATATTATATATATATATATATATATATATTATTTATATATATATATTATATATAATATATATATATATATATATATATATATATATATATATATATATATATATATATATATATATATATATATATATATATATATATATATATATATATACATATATATATATATATATATATATATATATATATATATATATATATATATATATATATATATATATATATATATATATATATATTATATATATATATATATATATATATATATATATTATATATATATATATATATAATATATATATATATATATATATATATATATATATATGTATATATATATATATATATATATATATATATATATATATATATATATATATAATATATATATATATATATATATATATATATATATATATATATATATATATATATATATATATATATATATATATATATATATATATACGCATCCATAAATATTCAGTTCACTGCACGTATGGAATAACATACACCCAAGGGGAATTAAAATAAGTGTTTCATTCCCGGCAGGATGCTTATCGTTACGTCTAAACCAGGCATCTGTTCGAATTCCCCTTGGGTGTAAGTTATCCCTGAGTTTTACTAAATTGGTTAACGGTATTTGTGACTTAGTGTTTGAGAATATAATGTTTGAGAATATAAAAAAAGTTGTGAAAATGTGTGACAAAAAATTATATATGTACATATATATATATATATATATATATATATATATATATATATATATATATATATATATATATATATATAATATATATATATATATATATATATATATATATATATATATATATATATATGTATAATATATATATATATATATATATATATATATATATATATATAAATAATACATAATATATATATATATATATATATATATATATATATATATATATATATATATATATATATATATATATATATATATATATATATATATATGTATATATAGATGTATGAATGAACTTCAAGGATATTAGCTACCTCAATTCCATTAAATCTTGTGCCAGTTTTCCGTTCAACTCTGATCTTATTTTCCAGGTCTTGGCATGACAGGACTTCAAGAGAAGTAAAATCAACCCAGGGAATATGGTGCGTTGCCAAATGAGATTTCAGCAAAAGATACGGCTCTCTGAGGCTGATATACTGCGCAGATGTACCTGTCATTTGTCGAGTCCACAAGGAAAGATGACGTCGACTCGAGTTTCGATTTGTAGTTCAATCCTCCCAGACACAGAGTATTTCAATAAAATAAAACTGGTTTCGCGTAGAAAATAAAATCTTTTCCTTGCAAAAAGAAAGTGGGTTCTAATTAACGACAAATACGGAAATGAAAAAGATCCACACCAAAAAGTTGTGAAGTAGAAAAGTAAGATAAAACCACGGATTTATGTTGATTAATGTTCGTCGATTCATAATGATTATTCGAGTCTCAGAGACTGTCTTAATTAAAGAGACTGATTCTACTGGTCACAGGATCTGGGTTTAGGAGATAAGATCTTCATTTACTTCATTCTGAGGAAGATTAACGTCCTCATCGTTAGGGATTTAGGCCACCAGTAAGCTTGATATCCCTAATTGTCCGTCCTTTGGCAAATCAGTTCCAAAAAAAGTAGATACACAAAAACACTTCCACACACACACACACACACACACACACACACATATATATATATATATATATATATATATATATATATATATATATATATATATATATATATATATATATATATATATATATATATATATATATATATATATATATATATATATATATATATATATATATATATGTATGTATGTTCTCAATACGAATGAATAATTCAAAAGAACAAAAACATTATGCTTTCTGCGACAGCCATAATCTAACTACAAAATAGGCTCAACAGCAGCATGTCAAAAACCCTACTTTATACACAACACGTACACAATATATATACAAAATATATATATATATATATATATATATATATATATATATATATATATATATGTGTGTGTGTGTGTATGTATGTGTGTGTGTGTGTGTGTGTGTGTGTGTGTGTGTGTGTGTGTGTATGTATATGTGTGTGTATGTATATATATATATATATAATGTGCCAGATTTTATCATATCTGCAAACAGATTAGCAATAATTATGGCAGATTCTGTTTTAACACTGACATTTTCATCTTACATATCACCACCACCATTAAAATTACCGCTATTATATACAACAATCTAGATTCCACTTCGCCATTCACACAACCCCCTCAAAAAAGTTCTACATTCTTTTTTCCACAGTCCCTTCGGCAACATCTGGCGCCAAGAATATTAATAGCTATGTAATGGAAGACAGCTTTTGTGTCTACTATATAAAATACTTCGGAACATATGGTAATATTCTGCGTGTGTGTGTTTATTTCCGTAATTTGTTAGTACGACAATTCACGAAAGAAGTGCTTAAAAGTCGTATAGCCCCATCTAAGGATTCATTCCGGATATCCTAAACATCGACAGAATTTTTAACGTTAGATGAACATAGTATATACACAGACGTAGCATAAGAAAAGAAAAATATGAGAGAGAGAGAGAGAGAGAGAGAGAGAGAGAGAGAGAGAGAGAGAGAGAGAGAGAGAGAGGTGGAAAATATAAGGTACAGGGTGTAGGTCCTGACAGGTTTCGACTTCATTTCTAAGCCATTGACGGAGGACTCGCGAAGAAGTGAACGTAGTTAAGGGAGCGATCTATGGAAATATGAAAACGTCCGACACCACAAATGTCCCCAGAAGATTTATGGTCGCCATCAATGAACTGAAAAAAAGATCAAACATACACATGAAGAAAGCAGACAAATCCGTTGCTCTTGCAATTTTAAACAGAACTGGGTGTATAAAAGAAATGGATATTCTTTGAGTGATGATAACACATACAAAGAATTAAATAAAACTCCTTAGACAATGTGAGTAGTGATTTTATTAGAAAAGTGAAAAGATTAAAAGGAAACGAAAGCATAGGGAGAATGTTGTGTGTGACCTCTCCGTCGCTACCGTATATGTAAGTACAATCAAAACCCACAAAACAAACTTTACTACCAGGCCAATTATTAGCTCTGTCGGTTCAGCATCTTGCAATCTAGCAAAGTACATAGTGGACATTCTCAACCAATTGTTTGATACCATCTCTAATGCTAATATCAAGAATTACGTGGACCTGATAAAATAGGCTAAATAATATACAGATTAATAGTGAAACCAGGCTTGTGAGTTTTGATGTGGTATCACCATTCACGAAGGTGCCAATTGACGATCTAGTGGAGTTCTATGAATTATTAGAAAACACTGATGGATATCCCATTTTCTAAACACACACTAATTGAACTGATTTAATTGTGTATAAAAGAATGTAAATTTGAATTAAGTGGTATATCTTACTCACAAAATCTCTCATCTCCAGTGTTAATTTGTGTATGGATTTTTTTAAAAGATCTCAGGCAAAATCATTCCACGCAATGTAGTCTGGTTCAGGTACGCTGACGATATAGTTTCTGTATGGCCAGGGGACGAAAGTGTAAATAACTTTTTTGCCAAATTAAATAAATTAGCACCACCAATTAAATTTACTGTGGAAACAGAAATGGATGGATGCCTACCCCTTTTGGACTGACTAAATACGTAGAAACAGTAATGGGTTTAAATACATTGTTTACAGATAACTAACTAATATTTCTGCCTCTGCATTTTTATTCTGGGCAAAGCAGTAACGTTAAGAAATCAGTGTTCACATCTATAATTTTAAAAGCATTACATATCTTGAGTATCTTGATGATGAAATGAATAAAATTAGGAATACAGGCAAGAAACTGAAATATCCTGACAGTGTATTGGGCAATGCATTAGAGGCAACAAAAAAGAATGTATCAAAACAAAAAAGAATCTTACAACACCAAAGATTTCCTTGTATTACCATATAATAATAATATGAAAGATTTCCCCAATCTTCTTATGAATTTTGGTGTTAATGTTGCATTTCAGAACGATGGAACATTGAAACATGTACATCTAGAGAACTCTCCCGACAATACTAAAGGATGTGTATACGAAATTCTGTGTAAGTCTTGTGACAACTTTTATAATGGTCAAACGGGTAAAGCACTGGAAAAGAATGGAACAGCATAAAAAAATGTGAGATACATTCACAGGCGAACACTGGAATTTTGGTACATTTTAGTGAGAATCATGCTATCAACTGGGAAGGGGCAAGGGGCAAGGGGCAAAAAGAAAAAGAGCG
>NC_089786.1:18898928-18908928 GCF_040412425.1 Macrobrachium rosenbergii
GTTAACTTTAAAAAGGTATATCTTACGAAAGTCTCCTCAAAGATAATGGAATCGTCCGCGTATCTCAAAAACAAATTGATATTTTACGATATTGCGTTCATGCGTGAAGTGAACCATCTGCCATTGTTTAAAAAAAACAATCGACAGTGCGAACGCAACAGTATGACATCTGGTCACGATGCATCATTATTGTATGTTGCAACCGTCTGATTACTTCGCGTACATTAACACTTACCAACCGCCAAGACAGTATATGCGCGCGCGCACACTTTCACACACATTTGACGGTCCCAACCCCGGATAAAAGGTTGGGATTGAGCCTATTGTTACCCAGAAAACTGTCAATCGTAACTACTAAAACAAGCAAGCGGCAGTGGATCACACACACACAACACAAAAAAAGAGATTTTGAATTTTGCAATTTCCTGGCCGTAATTTGATCTCAGTTCTCCAGTGACATGATTTTGGAAATCGCATGTGAATTTTATTGTCTGTCTGTTGAGAGAGAGAGAGAGAGAGAGAGAGAGAGAGAGAGAGAGAGAGAGAGAGAGAGAGAGAGAGAGAGATAAACCGCCGAAAGCCAAAAGGCTAGGTATAAATGCTAAGCAATCAAACGATTCCAACAGACTATAAAGCTGCATCGCTTCCATATGTCACTCTGTTGCCACATTGCTGAAAGGGAGTTATTGATGACTGGATATTATGGTTTGGGTGTAATTGCTCTCGGTACTTCGACGAATGGCTTTTAACAAAACTTTTGCACAAGGGAGAGGAAAACAGGCTTTTGCTTACCGATTTCACCCTTCTCTCATCTCGCGAAAATTTATTGTCTAACGGTTTTCACCACAGATATTTAAGTAATGAAACTCTTCACTGCCTTTTTACGAAAGATCTCAATTCTTGAAGATCACTTTGTTCATCGTAGATTTAGGCTTGGATACACACACTGCCCCAGTCCTTTAGTAAGTAGAAAGCTGCCCCACTCCCACCCCCTCCCCCTCAAAAACTAAGCACGGACATATATATAACAAAAATGAACGCTAACTTCGATCCTAACCCGAGTTTAACTACACGATTTTCTAATAAACAAACGAACGGTATCATAGCAAGCAAAAAAATGTGCCATGGACAGGGACAATGTTCATTTGCTTCCATTACTTGGCGTTGCAAGGACTATGGTTATCCACGCCATGCTTATTTGCATATGTTACTGAATATCAACTTGTTTATTCACTTAGTTATCCTTTTTCAATAACCAGGATTTCAAACATGAATGTATTTCAAGTGTTTGTATAAAATTTGTATTTTTTATAAACTCATTAACTTTCGTTCACCCACACCCTGCTATCTGGGATCTAAGTAAAGACAAGATCATGAATCTTTATAACAGAGAGAGAGAGAGAGAGAGAGAGAGCCCTCACGCAACTCAAAAGGATCAATCTACCAATGGCAAGAGAAAAGCGACTTGGCGAGATATTCTTAAGATATTCTTAAAATCAACAACTAATCTATCTCAAAATTGAACCAAGTTGCCAAAAATTCTTGACTTTTTTGAGAACAGGAAAATTATATTTTTTCGGTTATTTTATTCCAGGCCTTTCATTTGCGAGAAACAATTTAAATATACTTAATAAGAGGACGAAAGCCTTTCGGGTTTACTCCACGACCGTGCGAGAACATTTAAAAAAAAAAAAAAAAATTTTGGTCAGGGGCCCACAATAATTAGTTGATGTGACACTAGTCACGGCTTATTGACGCCAAGTGAAAATATGGTCTATTTTATTAAAAGAAGAGTACAAAATTCAACATTTTGAGCAAGATATGATGCTTTTCTTCAAATAATTTTCGATATTAAAAAAAGAAAATGTGTCTTCAATCGAGGGCCAAGAATCAATTCTTAAGTCATTTAAATGCAAATATCAATCTTTTTTAATTGAAGACCAGGAAACTGTTTCTCGATGTTTCGAAAATGAACTACTGATTGTTTAAATAAAAGACCAAGAAACTCGTTCTCACCGCTTTGAAAAACAAAATTTATTTTTTCGTTTTAATAAGAGATCAGGAAACGCAATTTTAATCTTGTGGGAAAGGAACACCAGATCCATTGACGAAAATAAACAATCAATTTAGGATCCATTTTGTCGAATCCAATTTCCACTATCTGAAAAAGGCAGACGATAATTAAACTCCAAAAATCTTTGGTGTTGTCATTTCTTTTACCCAAAATCCAAACACCATACGTTCACTTCAGTCTTTAAATAATGGTTGCCAGATTGCTCCCATCAATTGGAAGAAACAGCCGCCATTCTTCAATAAGAGTCAAAGATTACGAGCACGTGATGGCAGTTCTTCGTCAAGAAATAGCTTGATTTTCGAGACGCGTCATCGAAAGAAGGACCATCTGGCGATGGACGTTTCATTTCGGCGTCCATTACAACCGCAGTTTTTTTTTTTTTTTTGGGGCTGGCAGGCGGGAATGGGAGGGGGAGGGCCGGAAAAGGAGGGGAGGGGGCAAAAAGGAAGTGCCGCCGTCATTTCCCTTTACCGTGACGCAGCAGATCTGGCCTCGCTTTGCCTTTCTCCGGGACGCCTCCGAAATGCAATTAGCGGGCTTCTTTCGACAGCTCCTAGTTATTAAAGAAGAAAGGAGGGAGGAGCTGTTGCGGGGCGGTTACTTCCCCGTTGCTTCGGGGAGCCTGAGCCCCCTGGCCATGATTCCAAGGAAAACGATGAAGCCATTTTCTTGGAAAAGTAAAGAGGAAAAGGATGGGACAGTGAGAGTGCATATTTCAGTATGCATTTCAAATCCTGTTTACTGAATCAACTTTATTTCTGTACAACCAAATGATCAGTGTTTAGTAACAGATTTTATTTTTTGTGTGTAATTCAAGTAATTGGGCCTCAAGCAAAATGTTTTCTTGTTACGCCTAATGCACAATGATTTGGATTAGACATCAAAGGAACTTGATGACGAGATGTCACATTCAAGTAGGGACAGGAAGAAACGAGAGGAAGTCTCATTTTCTTGGAGGAAAAGGGCGAAGCAGTTTAAGAAAAGTTAACAGGGGAAATGGAGATAAAAATGGATAAAGGTGAGTGAGCTGGACCCTACTGAATCAAACGTAAGACAACAAGAAATAATGTAACTCAAAAGTGCCGCCGATAGCAATTCTCGGTCACGTAACTTCTATTATTATTCATTAGCAAATGACTTAACAACAAAATCTACCAAGAGAAAGAAAATTCCTATTTAAGAGTCATCAATACGAGCAACAGATACTAAATGTCGACTGTAAATAGTCTGCGTGACAGGCATTATATTAAGCAGTACACTGAACCAAAGTTTCGTGAGAGTAATGATACTGTGGACGTCCTAAAATATCTTGAAATCAAGGGCTATGATGATTTTTAAGACTGGGATACAATATTTAGGATCAGACACCATATTTCAGTATGCATTTCAAATCCTGTTTACTGAATCAACTTTATTTCTGTACAACCAAATGATCAGTGTTTAGTAACAGATTTTTTTTTTGTGTGTAATTCAAGTAATTGGGCCTCAAGCAAAATGTTTTCTTGTTACGCCTAATGCACAATGATTTGGATTAGACATCTTATTCGAATATGCAACATTATCTTGTACTTTAGCTCCAATTCTTTTTCTATTAATAAAAATATATTAATAAAAATGGAAGGAAGGAATCGATGGTGCATGATGAGCGATGCTTTCACATCTCTGGAAACGGTCTGTGGTGGAAAAGAAAGAACGACGACGGACGAACAACAAAAAATACGAAAAGGAGACAATGGAGAAAACGAACTCCAGCGGTTGGCCGACCGCGACCACGCTAAGCTGATGGAAGGCAGCGGGTTTCTATAAGCTATTTGTGCTTGCTAAAGACCGTGAGGTTTCCAGGGGCTATAAAATGTCGCTGGGGTTTTGACTTACGGCTTACGAAGCAATGATAAGAGATAATTATCGAGCCGGAATTGAAGACATGACAATGGCTTTGTCAATTTTTCGCCATTTTTTCGGACTTGAATCTTAAATATTGAAGTAAATACCCGAGAGCGAATTACTTATTAGCGATTGCCACAGAGTAAAATGGAAAACTTGTCCCGTATAAACTCCTACAGCCACGATTACAATGACTAGACAGAACAATTAGGCCAAATAATCATCTAAAGGCACAAATACTTGCGAAAACAAACTCTAGATGCAAAGAGAAAGGAACAGAATTGCGGAAAAGCGGGAGATGAAGAGAGCCTCTCCCCAGCAACCCCCCTCCACCTCCCAACAAGGACTTCCCTTGCTCTCAACGAAGGAGAGGGGAGAGTCCTTGACAGTCGAAAACCGCGTCGGCAGCAGTTATTCCCTTGCGGAACCACCCTTCTCTCAACTCCGCCCTCGCCGGAAAGTGTTTCCACAGCAGACTGCTGCCTGACGTCGCTACAGTGGCATCCAAGACTCGATCCCGAGAGGTGCGTAGCCATCGATGCATGGAGGGGCTTTCCCACGAGATCAAAGTTAGTCGGGGAAGGAAATCTTGTACTTCGTCCCGCCGGTAGTGATTTAGCTGCTAAAGAATGAGTCCTCACCTCTGGAATACGTGGGATTGACACTTCATTTATATCGTTATTTTTCATTCTGTTTTTCTCGCTTGATCTGAAATACTTTGCTAATTGATACTGACTGATTAGTGCGTGAAAGAACACTGTTCCTCTGTAAAAACGAGAGCAAATGAAAATGCAATAGTGCGCTGTGACCAAGTGATCTGAAAAATTGAACAGGCGTCAAGAAAATCGACAGAAAAACTAGTATAGCCGTGCCGCTGGTAACGTAGTGGTGAACAATGAAAGAAATCAGAAAGAACTCCGAGTAATAGAAACGATTAAAACTTTGTGGCTTAGAACATTAAAAGAAACCAGTTGGAGAAGCAGAGAAAAGAACGCGTCAAAAACATTCAACAGAAGAAAAGCAGTTTTTAGCACTCCCACGACAGCCCTTGCAGTACAACTGCAAGAGGTTGCACTTATCCCTTCAGCTAAACAGTTCAATTAACAATCAAATCACGCGATGATCCACAAACTGTTTCATTAATCATTGTGCGGGTTTCTATCGCGACCTTTAGTACCGAGACAAGGGACCGAACATGAAGCATATATTTGCTTCCTTCCTGTTGTTCACAGGTAAGTGAGAGTCACTGCACCTTTGCTTCCATTACTACAGTATATTCACATGCGCTTAATCCTGTGGCAGTCTTTTATGGATGTATTTAATACTGTTAAAACTGGCTGTAGACAAATTAATCTTGGAATGATCGGTTTCAATTGTAGATCCACTCAGCACTGTTGCACACAATTGTAGATGCACTTTCATAACAAATAGCAAATAATCCTTTAACTGTCAGTAGTTGAGAAAATTGGACAACCCTGTTGCAACCAATCGTAAATAGAATTCGTCCTGTTTTAACAGCCGCAGATACACTTAATCCTGTTGCAGTCAGCTGCTGATGCAATTAATCTTGTTTTAATTAGTGGCACGAAGTATAATTTTATTGTAATCGACAGCTTTTAATACTCTTGCTATCAATAGGGAATATAATTTATCCTGCTGCAGCAGATAATCCTAAGGTAATCAGAGGTAGATACTTGACACTGTTGTGATCGGTTGCAGATGATATAATTTGCTATGGATATACTTAATGTCACAATAATCAGTTACAGTTGGTCATCTTGAAAGCTGTAGTGGATAAGTCTCTTTTAATTCATAAGAATAATTCCTGTTAAAATCAGCTGAAGAAACAAAATTTGCTGTTCTCAGATGAAACAAATGATGCTTATTATTTAATGGACACTACCGTGGGAGCATTTCTAATGTGGTCTGCTATGTAAAGAGGTCATGATCACAGTAAAAAGTATTATTGTTATTATTATTAAAAACACTTAAAACTTTATCCCTTTCACCCAGACACTTTTTAACTGATACTCCCTTTTATTCACCCAGTTGGCAGAATGTCTTACTCCACTTTGCGTTCGTGCATGATAAATTATTGTGAACATTTACAAAACTTAATTATATTCAAAAGAAACAACCGTCTTCACTATTATCGGACGTGGCTAAATGTTACTCAATACTTGGGTAAAATATCACTTATCCAAAAGGTTTTGCTTTTACAGTATTTATTAACATTTGATGGTAAAATGTTATTGTTCACAAATATATTCATTTTTAAATCAGGTCAAAGTTGTGGTACAAATGATTTACTTTTTGTATACCCAAATCAAAAACATTTATTCCTTTGAAACAGTCGATGATGTTGATGACCCACGTGTGTGTGTGTGTGTGTGTGTGTGTTTGTATTCATAACACGACTGAGAGAATAGTGCATGATAGTGTCCGCTGGACTCCTGTGGGTACCAGGAGAGATGGAGGGCCCAGACCTACTTGAATGAGAACTATGAGAAGGAAAGCTGAAAGTGAGTGGAATTTTGTGGAAAATAAAGTACTGGAACGACTTGAGTGGCAGAATTTCATAGAGGCCCTGTGAGTTGCGCGGCGCTGGAAGCGATGATAATATACATACATACATACATACACATATATGTGTGCATGTATATGTGTATATATATATACATATATATATGTATATATATATATTATATATATATATATATAATTATATATATATGGAAAGATTTTCGCAGCACATTCGTCAATTCAAGCTCAGTTATAATTCAGATACAGCAAAAACGATTCATCTAAATGTATTTGCACAATGGAATAAAAGATATTTTTCTTATTAGTATCTTTCATATACTGAGTCCGCAATTTTCTTGGTATTACCAGAGGCTTTGTCTTGAGAGAGAGAGAGAGAGAGAGAGAGAGAGAGAGAGAGAGAGAGAGAGAGAGAGAGAGAGAGAGAGAGAGAGAGAGAGATAACTAAAGTAAAAGAAACGGAATAGCGAAGGGGTAAGAATGGTTAAACAGATAACCAGTGAAACTCATTCATAAATGAGAGATGAATAACAAAAAAAAAAGATTCGTTGGAGGAAGATACTTTCAAAAGAAAAAACAAAAACAAAAATTTTGACTTTTTAAAAATTCTCTATGCCCCAATCGTCAAGAGAAAGTTTATTTACATATTTGTTACTTTCATGTTTCTTATTATTATTATTATTATTATTATTATTATTATTATTATTTATTATAAAACACCTATGAAGCAATTAATTCACAATGGAACCTTCAACAAAATAATTCGTCAACATAGGACAATACGGTACAGAGGAAACAGAGACAAGATAAAACCAGTAAAAACTTCGCCGAAGTTTCTTGGGCGCAACTGAGTTTTCTGTACAGAGTATAATCAAGGACACCGAAAACATATCTATCTATCGGCAGTCTCTCGGTATAATGCTGTATGAGCCGCAGCCCATGAAACTTTAACCACGCCCCGGTAGTGGCCTAGCCTATATCGTTGCCAGACGCACGATCATGGCTAACTTTAACCTTAAATAAGATAAAAACTACTGAGGCTAGGAGGGTGATGATTGGAGGGTGGATGATCAACATACCAATTTGCAGACCTCTAGTCTCGGAAGTTTTTAAGATCTGAGGGAGGACAGAAAAAAGTGCGGACGGACAGACGGACAAAGCCGGCACAACAGTTTTCTTTTCAGAAAACTAATAACAAAATAAATGTAATGACACAAGTCATACCAACTACAGACAGGTTTTAGGAGCTTGTATATTAGCGTAGTTCCGCAGCCTTAAACTCAAGAGCGTAGGATTCATTACTACTGCCAGGAAGACAATTTCTCCCGTAACTTCTATCTACTTTTGGCGCCAATAAAACAGGAAACGTCACCCGAATGATTACGGCAAGAGACTCCGCTTCTCCAAGTTTCTCGTCATCGTTTTCGGGACTTGTTCTTGAGGTCAAGACATCGGTGACGCTTTCCTGTTGCCCAATAACTTGTCCTACGTTTTTGCTCGTGTTCTATTTATAGAATTTGAAAATTATCTTGTTCATAAGGAATCCAGTGTTCACTTGCAAATGTTCATACCATTTTGTCCTGGCTACAAGACCACTCTTTGAAGAGTAAATCTCTTGTCCTTTCTCTCTAGTTTGTATTCGTTACTGATATATTTAGGCACAGTCTCTCTCTCTCTCTCTCTCTCTCTCTCTCTCTCTCTCTATATCTATATCTCTCATATATATATATATATATATATATATATATATATATATATATATATATATATATATATATGTGTGTGTGTGTGTGTGTGTGTGTGTGTGTGTGTGTGTGTGTGTGTGTGTAAAATAATGCAGAATATACATTTATACTAATAAAAAAGTAAAACAAAGTAATATGTACATTTACAAATCAAAATTGCGAGTCAATACCACCAAGCTAAAACCACTGTGACTCAGAAATAAATTGCAATTCAGTTTTTCTGTCCAGTTCTTCAGCAACAAGAAAACGTCATCGATGATTCTACTTCATGAACCAGACTCGGAAAACTACAATAAACTTGAAGTCGGCACCCCAAGGAAGAGTTACACTCCTTGAGGTCGTAAAAAGGGAACTGTTCATATCGAAACATTAGGCCTCCAGTCCTCAGTCCGGATTAAACTGCGATAAGATGATTTCCGGATCATTAAATGAGATATATGGAGCCAAGGAAACCATAACAGGAGAACTCATCAACGTTGACTAGATATATATATCAAAGAAGAGATCGATAAAAAACTGGCTTTTCTTTAGTTAGGGTTATTGAAGACATAAGGCACAGAATATATATACATGGTATATATATAAATAAATATATTATATATATATATATATATATATATATATATATATATATATATATATATATATATATATATATATATATATATATATATATATATATATATATATTTCAAATAATGTTTTCCCTCAAACTATGACTCCAAAGAACAAACAGACAACCGCCACTGTTGAATTTTGAAGCAACATCTTGTGCAGCAAGTTCCCACAAACCATCAGAGTTTCACTCTTCTTCCTCCCAATACCTTCCAGAAAATGCGCGTCTCTTTCAGTTTGTCATACTCCATTCTCAATATATGACACCACCACCTCAAAACACTTTGATCCACATTATTACCTATGAGCGTTTAACCATTTCATTGTATCTCGACATTTCTCAAACCTTTTAAAGCAGTATATTTTTTGTAAACAATTCAGTTCAGATCTCGACAGCTTACTTATTTTTCTGCCATTTCTATTCAAATTCCACATTTCACCGTAAAAACAAGAGTTTTCTAAGCAATTCCTTCACACAATTCAACTTTTGCTTATAGAGACTCAACATTTCTCTTTCAGAGTTATTTACAGAGAACTTGCTATCTTTGTTTCCCTGTTTTGTGATTACCACTTATCTCATTCTATTATCAATTCTATATTTATTTACAAATATTTATTAAAAGACCAGCATCCTTCAATCTTCCACAATCCTTATAAACATTCATTATTCAATCTTCTTGGCATTTATTCACTCTTGACCTTACTGTTACTTTTGCTTATTCTCTTACCAAACCCTGAAGTTTCTGCTCACTAATACCAATTGACCCTATCATTTCCAAATAACATACGCTTGAAACTCCCTTTTCGGACATGCTGTTACCCACAGTTTTTTTCATCAATCGAATCTTAATTATTAAAACGGCCACCGAGACACTCACTACAAAAAGTTCATATTAATTTTAATCTTGTATTCTTCACACCACTACCTGTAATTGCATCGCAATAATTCAATCATAAGCACTCAAAAGGCTTGTAAACACAGTGCTTTATCCCTTTATTCAAAACATCACTTAATGTTTCATAGTGTAACGAACACCCGATCCACACATCCTTTATCTCGTCCTAACCCACACAGCAATTCCGGTATCAATCCTTCCCATGAAACTTTGCAGGAAACAATTTCCTACACTCTAACAGCCAC